>NT_166281.1:0-241735 GCF_000001635.26 Mus musculus | reverse complement strand
GAATTCTTTGTTCAGTTCTGAGCCCCATTTTTTAATGGGGTTGTTTGATTTTCTGAAGTCCACCTTCTTGAGTTCTTTATATATGTTGGATATTAGTCCCCTATCTGATTTAGGATAGGTAAAGATCCTTTCCCAATCTGTTGGTGGTCTCTTTGTCTTATTGACGGTGTCTTTTGCCTTGCAGAAACTTTGGAGTTTCATTAGGTCCCATTTGTCAATTCTCGATCTTACAGCACAAGCCATTGCTGTTCTGTTCAGGAATTTTTCCCCTGTGCCCATATCTTCAAGGCTTTTCCCCACTTTCTCCTCTATAAGTTTCAGTGTCTCTGGTTTTATGTGAAGTTCTTTGATCCATTTAGATTTGACCTTAGTACAAGGAGATAAGTATGGATCGATTCGCATTCTTCTACATGATAACAACCAGTTGTGCCAGCACCATTTGTTGAAAATGCTGTCTTTCTTCCACTGGATGGTTTTAGCTCCCTTGTCGAAGATCAAGTGACCATAGGTGTGTGGGTTCATTTCTGGGTCTTCAATTCTATTCCATTGGTCTACTTGTCTGTCTCTATACCAGTACCATGCAGTTTTTACCACAATTGCTCTGTAGTAAAGCTTTAGGTCCGGCATGGTGATTCCACCAGAGGTTCTTTTATCCTTGAGAAGAGTTTTTGCTATCCTAGGTTTTTTGTTATTCCAGATGAATTTGCAAATTGCTCCTTCTAATTCGTTGAAGAATTGAGTTGGAATTTTGATGGGGATTGCATTGAATCTGTAGATTGCTTTTGGCAAGATAGCCATTTTTACAATATTGATCCTGCCAATCCATGAGCATGGGAGATCTTTCCATCTTCTGAGATCTTCTTTAATTTCTTTCTTCAGAGACTTGAAGTTTTTATCATACAGATCTTTCACTTCCTTGGTTAGCGTCATGCCGAGATATTTTATATTATTTGTGACTATTGAGAAGGGTGTTGTTTCCCTAATTTCTTTCTCAGCCTGTTTATCCTTTGTGTACAGAAAGGCCATTGACTTGTTTGAGTTAATTTTATATCCAGCTACTTCACCGAAGCTGTTTATCAGGTTTAGGAGTTCTCTGGTGGAATTTTTAGGGTCACTTATATATACTATCATATCATCTGCAAAAAGTGATATTTTGACTTCCTCCTTTCCAATTTGTATCCCCTTGATCTCCTTTTGTTGTCGAATTGCTCTGGCTAATACTTCAAGTACTATGTTGAAAAGGTAGGGAGAAAGTAGGCAGCCTTGTCTAGTCCCTGATTTTAGTGGGATTGCTTCCAGCTTCTCTCCATTTACTTTGATGTTGGCTACTGGTTTGCTGTAGATTGCTTTTATCATGTTTAGGTATGGGCCTTGAATTCCTGATCTTTCCAGAACTTTTATCATGAATGGGTGTTGGATCTTGTCAAATGCTTTTTCTGCATCCAACGAGATGATCATGTGGTTTTTGTCTTTGAGTTTGTTTATATAGTGGATTACATTGATGGATTTTCGTATATTAAACCATCCCTGCATTCCTGGAATAAAACCTACTTGGTCAGGATGGATGATTGCTTTAATGTGTTCTTGGATTTGGTTAGCGAGAATTTTATTGAGGATTTTTGCATCGATATTCATAAGAGAAATTGGTCTGAAGTTCTCTATCTTTGTTGGATCTTTCTGTGGTTTAGGTATCAGAGTAATAGTGGCTTCATAAAATGAGTTGGGTAGAGTACTTTCTACTTCTATCTTGTGAAAAAGTTTGTGCAGAACTGGAATTAGATCTTCTTTGAAGGTCTGATAGAACTCTGCACTAAACCCGTCTGGTCCTGGGCTTTTTTTGGCTGGGAGACTATTTATAACTGCTTCTATTTCTTTAGGGGATATGGGACTGTTTAGAAGGTCAACTTGATCCTGATTCAACTTTGGTACCTGGTATCTGTCCAGAAATTTGTCCATTTCGTCCAGGTTTTCCAGTTTTGTTGAGTATAGCCTTTTGTAGAAGGATCTGATGGTGTTTTGGATTTCTTCAGGATCTGTTGTTATGTCTCCCTTTTCAGTTCTGATTTTGTTAATTAGGATTTTGTCTCTGTGCCCTCTAGTGAGTCTAGCTAAGGGTTTATCTATCTTGTTGATTTTCTCAAAGAACCAACTCCTCGTTTGGTTAATTCTTTGAATAGTTCTTCTTGTTTCCACTTGGTTGATTTCACCCCTGAGTTTGATTATTTCCTGCCGTCTACTCCTCTTGGGTGAATTTGCTTCCTTTTTTTCTAGAGCTTTTAGATGTGTTGTCAAGCTGCTAGTATGTGCTCTCTCCCGTTTCTTCATGGAGGCACTCAGAGCTATGCGTTTCCCTCTTAGAAATGCTTTCATTGTGTCCCAAAGGTTTGGGTACGTTGTGGCTTCATTTTCATTAAACTCTAAAAAGTCTTTAATTTCTTTCTTTATTCCTTCCTTGACCAAGGTATCATTGAGAAGAGTGTTGTTCAGTTTCCACGTGAGTGTTGGCTTTCTGTTATTTTTTTTGTTATTGAAGATCAGCCTTAGTGCATGGTGATCTGATAGGATACATGGGACAATTTCAATATTTTTGAATCTGTTGAGGCCTGTTTTGTGACCTATTATGTGGTCAATTTTGGAGAAGGTACCATGAGGTGCTGAGAAGAAGGTATATCCTTTTGTTTTAGGATAAAATGTACTGTAGATATCTGTCAGATCCATTTGTTTCATCACTTCTGTTAGTTTCAGTGTGTCCCTGTTTAGTTTCTGTTTCCATGATCTGTCCATTGGTGAAAGTGGTGTGTTGAAGTCTCCCACTATTATTGTGTGAGGTGCAATGTGTGCTTTGAGCTTTATTAAAGTTTCTTTAATGAATGTGGCTGCCCTTGTATTTGGCGCATAGATATTCAGAATTGAGAGTTCCTCTTGGAGGATTTTACCTTTGATGAGAACAAAGTGCCCCTCCTTGTCTTTTTTGATGACTTTGGGTTGGAAGTCAATCTTATCAGATATTAGGATGGCTACTCCAGCTTGTTTCTTCAGTCCATTTGCTTGGAAAATTGTTTTCCAGCCTTTTATTCTGAGGTAGTGTCTATCTTTTTCTCTGAGATGTGTCTCCTGTAAACAGCAAAATGTTGGGTCTTGTTTGTGTAGCCAGTTTGTTAGTCTATGTCTTTTTATTGGGGAGTTGAGACCATTGATGTTAAGAGATATTAAGGAAAAGTAATTGTTGCTTCCTGTTATTTTTGTTGTTAAAGTTGGCATTCTGTTCTTGTGGCTGTCTTCTTTTAGGTTTGTTGAGGGATTACCTTCTTGTTTTTTCTAGGGCATTGTTCCCATTCTTGTATTGGTTTTTTTCTATTATTACCCTTTGAAGGGCTGGATTCGTGGAGAGATAATGTGAGAATTTGGTTTTGTCGTGGAATACTTTGGTTTCTCCATCTATGGTAATTGAGAGTTTGGCTGGGTATAGTAGCCTGGGCTGGAATTTGTGTTCTTTTAGTGTCTGTATAACATCTGTCCAGGCTCTTCTGGCTTTCATAGTCTCTGGTGAAAAATCTGGTGTAATTCTGATAGGCTTGCCTTTGTATGTTACTTGACCTTTTTCCCTTACCGCTTTTAGTATTCTATCTTTATTTAGTGCATTTGTTGTTCTGATTATTATGTGTCGGGAGGAATTTCTTTTCTGGTCCAGTCTATTTGGAGTTCTGTAGGCTTCTTGTATGTTCATAGGTATCTCTTTCTTTATATTTGGGAAGTTTTCTTCAATAATTTTGTTGAAGATGTTTGCTGGTCCTTTGAGTTGAAAATCTTCATTCTCATCCACTCCTATTATCCGTAGGTTTGGTCTTCTCATTGTGTCCTGGATTTCCTGGATATTTTGAGTTAGGATCTTTTTGCATTTTCCATTTTCTTTGATTGTTGTGCCGATGTTCTCTATGGAATCTTCTGCACCTGAGATTCTCTCTTCCATCTCTTGTATTCTGTTGCTGATGCTCAAATCTATGGTTCCAGATTTCTTTCCTAGGGTTTCTATCTCCAGTGTTGCCTCACTTTGAGTTTTCTTTATTGTTTCTACTTCCCTTTTTAGGTCTAGTATGGTTTTGTTCATTTCCATCACCTGTTTGTATGTTTTTTCCTCTTTTTCTGTAAGGACTTCTACCTGTTTGATTGTGTTTTCCTGTTTTTCTTTAAGGACTTGTAACTCTCTGGCAGTGTTCTCCTGTATTTCTTTAAGTGATTTATTAAAGTCCTTCTTGATGTCCTCTACCATCATCATGAGATATGCTTTTAAATCTAGGTCTAGGTTTTCGGGTGTGTTGGGGTGCCCTGGACTGGGCGAAGTGGGAGTACTGGGTTCTGATGATGGTGAGTGGTCTTGGTTCCTGTTAGTAGGATTCCTACGTTTACCTTTCGCCATCTGGTAATCTCTGGAGTTAGTAGTTATAGTTGACTCTGTTTAGAGATTGTTCTTCTGGTGATTCTGTTACCGTCTCTCAGCAGACCTGGGAGACAGATTCTCTCCTCTGAGTTTCAGTGCTCAGAGCACTCTCTGCTGGCAAGCTCTCTTACAGGGAAGGTGCGCAGATATCTTGTTTTTGGACCTCCTCCTGGTCGAAGAAGAAGGCCCAAAACAGGGCCTCTCTCAGAAGCTGTGTTGCTTTGGCAGTTCCCAGAAGCTGTCAGCTTCTGTGGTGCAGACTCTCACCTGTGCAGACTAAAATCCTAAGTTCCAGGGAGTCCTGGAACCAAGATGGTGACCGCTGCTCCTGAGGCCAAGGCCGTCTCCCGAGCCAGGCGGACACCTGTCCTCTGGTCCGGATGGTGGCCGGTTATCTGCGGCCCGCCCAGGCTGCTGCCTCAGCGGCTCTGTGCTTCTGCCCGTCCCAGAAGCTGTCCGGTTCTCTGGCGCACCCTCTAACCTGTTCAGTCTAATTTCCTAAGTTCTGCTGAGTCCCGGAACCAAGATGGCGACCGCTGCTGCTGAGGCTGAGGCCGCCTCCCAGGCCAGGCGGACACCTGTCCTCTGGTCCGGATGGTGGCTGGTTCGGGTTTCCTCTTATACAAAGTTAAATTTGAATTGTAGTATTGATCTTGTAAGAAAGACACATCCATAAATAAAGTGATAATGGAAGCCACTGAGAAAATCAAGCACCCTTGGGGTGTTGGGGCTTTTGTGTTTCTGCTTGCCGTGGCTGCCTTTGAACCTAGAGCTTTGTGCTTGCCGAGCAAGTTCTCTACCTCTGAACTATATCTCCAGCCCTCCCTTTACTTTTTAATTTGAGACACAATCTCATTCAGTTGCCCAGGATAGCCTTGAAACTGTAATTTTCCTGTTTCAGCTTCCTGAGTCCTTCGGCTTAAAGGCCTGCCCTACCTGGCCTGGCATGAGTTTTTGTTTGTTTTGTTTGGATCACAGTTCTGTGTTCTTCAGGTAACATGTGGGAATCTATCTTTATTCAGGGAAAGTTTGTTTCTTTTCGTCTGTCTCTTTTTTTAGACAAAAGGATTCTACCCTGGAGCCACATTAGCCCCCCAGTTCTCACTGCTCCTGTGCTATCTTTGTTAGGATTTTAATCTTTTTATGTGTAAGGCTGTCTCCTGGTCTTCCCCCATGACAATGACTTAATGTTTAGTAGCTTGGTTTCTTTCCTTTACAGCTTAAAAAAAATCTCTGTGTGTGAATGTAGTGTGTGTTTGTGTGAGCGAGTGTGTGCGAATGCAGTATTGTGTATGTGTGTGTGTGTGTGTGTGTGTGTGTGTGAATACTGTGCTTACATGAGCATGTGTGTGTAAATGCAGTGTGTGAGTGTGATGGTTTGTATATTCTTGGACCAGGGAGTAGCACCCTTTGGAGGTGTGGCCTTGTTGAAGTAGGTGTGTCACTGTGGGTGTGGGCATAAGATCCTCACCTTAGTTGCCTGGAAGTCAGTCTTCCACTAGCAGCCTTTGGATGAAGACATAGAACTCTCAGCTCTGCCTGCGCCATGCCTTCCTGGATATTGCCATGCTCCCACCTTGATGATAATGGACTGAACCTCTGAACCTGTAAGCCAGCCCCAAGTAAATGTTGTTTTTTTAATAAGACTTGCCTTGGTTATGGTGTCTGTTCACAGCAGTAAAATCCTAACTAAGACAGTGAGTATGTGGGTGTATGTATATGTATATAAATGCACTGTATGTGTATGTGTGTGAATGTTGTTTATATGTGCGTGTGTGGATGCAGTCTATGTGTATGTGTATGGGTGTTGGGTATATGTGAGTATGTGTGTGTGTGAATGCAGTGTGTGTGTGTAAAGGGCTGCAATATATGTGCCGCCACTAGATGGTGCTAAACCTCTTTGTGCGCAGCTGCGAGAGCACAGCCAGCCAAAGTCACCAGTCCATCTCCGGGGCTTTTGCCCAACCTCTGGGGGCTTTAACCTATCCCCAGGGTGCATGAGGATCATGGGTGTTGCTACCAGTCCTAGTTTAGACACGTCACCAAAAGTATTTAAGCCACACACTTTCTGAGCTTTCTTTGTCTACCTCAATATGATATAGAAGTAAAAGTTAACCGTGGAAGAATCTGGTGTGTCCTGTGTTTATTTCCCGCGGGACGGGGATAAGCTCTGGATATGTGTGTCTGTGTGTATCTGTGTATTAACCCAATATATATATATATATATATATATATATACACATATATATACATATATATATTATGTGTGTGTATCTGTGTATTAACACAATATATACATATACATACACACACTATATATGTGTGTGTATATATATATCTATATATCACATGTGTGGAGATCAGAGGACAATGTGGGGAATCGTGCTCCCCTTGCACCTTGTTTGAGTTTGAGGCAGGGTCTCCTGTTTGCCTGTGTCCACTAGGTTAGTTGGAAGTTGAGGTTCCCAGGGAGTCCCCTGCCTCCATCACCTATGGAGCTGCAGGTGTGCTGGAACTTCAGGCATCTGCTGTAGCATCCAGCGTTTATGTGAATTCTGGGAAGCTGAGCTCAAGTCTGTACACTTGGGGATCAAGTCACTGAGCCACCTAGCTAGTCCTGATTTCTAAATGAATCTTAAATATTATTTCATTGTTTTATGTGTATGAGGGCTTTGCCTGCATGCATGTCTGTGCAGCATATCATGTCTGGTGTCCCAGGAAGTCAGAAGAGTGTATTAGATTCCCAGGAGTTCCAGACAGGTGTGACCTACCATGTGGGTGCTGGGAACTGAATCTGGGTCCTCTGGAAAGGCAGCCAGTGTTCTTAACCACTGAGCAATCTCTCCGTCTCCTAATTTCTAATTTTTAAAGAAATACATTGTGGTGAAGGATAATATAAATTTTACAAGGGGTCCTAGCTCATCTCCATGGTTTTGTAAGCTCCTCTGTAACCTACATCTCTGCAACCTTGTTAACTCCCTGCCCATCTTCACCATGTGTCTACATTGGTTCTTCTGCTCTGCTAAGTGCTTTGAGAAGACTTTCCTTATAGCTTCTGGATCATTCTTCTAGACGGGGTCTTCCATTCCACTGTCCTTTGTTTATTATATGGTTGCTGTGGTTATACCCCATCAGTATGGTTGGACATTGGGCTGCTCACACCACACTTAGATTACCACAAGGTGTAACCTGGGTGTTGTTTTTGTTTTCTATCTGAGGTCAGTTTCTAAGGACATCATTGATCAATCAATCACCAAGGGATCCTATATTCCTTTGGTTTCTTGGCACTCTCTTCTCTGCCATTGGCTATGGTGGCCCCTCTGCCATAAAGCCTGAGGTGTCATCACAGTGGGTCCTGATCAGTGAATGCACTGTGTGAATGGGTTTGGATGAGAATGGCTCCCATAGGGCCACAGATTTGAATATTTAGTCACCAGGGAGTGGTACTACTTGTAAGGATTAGGAGGTATAGTCATGTTGGAGAAAGTGTGTCACTGGGAGTTGGCTTAGAGGTTTCAAAAAGCCCATTCTAATCCCAGAGTCTCCCTCTTCCTGCTTCCAGCTGGTCCAGATCTAGAACTCTCAGCTACTTCTCCATCACCATATCTTTCTACATCTGGCCATGCTCTCTGACCTGATGACAATTCAAATTGACAAGTCAAATTAAACCTCTGAAACTGTAAGCAAGCCACAATTAAATACGTTCTTTTTTAAGAGTTGCTACGGTCATGGTATGTCATCACAGCAAGAGAACACTAACCGAGACACACTGTATTTGTGAGACCTCATTTGCTGTTCCCAAGCTACAGCAGCACAGAACACTTCAAAACAGGCAGAGCTCACATAACATAGAGGAAAGCACAGACCTAAGCTTGGAGCATTTCCAGCATGGGTCTGTCCCTTCCTCTTGTTCATTGTGAAGATGGTATGTGGTCTCTGAGTGTGGTAGGACTGGACTCCTGTTGACTGTCACCCTGTGTGGTTGCTGGTTTCTGTCCCAAATATCTGTAAAAGTGGTTAGACTCAAGTTTCTGGCCCTGAAAATGGCTCATCTTTTATTTCTTTTAAAAGTATAAAGTGTGTTTTAAAATGAGATTTATTAATTTTGGTTTTCTGTATTAGTGTTTTGCCTGCATTTGTGCATCACTTATGTGCAGTGTACACCATATATGCTTGTTGCCCATAGATGTCAGAAGAGGGCATCAGATGCCCAGCAACAGAAGTTATGTGTGGTTATGAACCACCATGTGAGTAATGGGAGTCCAACCCACGCCCTCTGCATGGAGCCATCTCAACAGCCCCTGACTCAAATGTCTTGACCCTTAAGTCTTATGTTACCCCGTCTCCAGTCCCTTTGTCATCTATTGTATTTTTATTTCCTCTTCTTGTTTTATTTGTGGGGTAGAGGAATTGGCAAGAAAGGGTTTCTCTGTGTATCCCTGGCTATACTGGAACCTGCTCTATAGACCAGGCTACTCTTGAACCCAGAGATCTGTCTGCCTATGCCAAGGAAGTCTATTACTCTCCGGGCTAGAGAGATAGTTTAGCGGTTAAGTGGATGCTGGTTGAATTTCAGGCACCAACATGGTAGTTTGCAGAGACCTATAACTGAAGTTCCAGGAAAATCTGACATCCATGGACACCAAGCACACATGTAGTACACTAATATACATGCAGTTATTATATTCATATACATAAATGAAAAACAATGTCTTTTTTAGAAGAAAAGAAACCAGATGTTCTGCAATACAAGGAAGGAAGGAAGGAAGGAAGGAAGGAAGGAAGGAAGGAAGGAAGGAAGGAAGGAAGGAAGAAGGATGGAGGAAAGGAGAAACAAAGACATAGAAATAGAGGGAACAGAAGAGTAATTTGTAAAGAAAAGTTAATGGGATTTTTCAAATGGATAAATGACATCAGCTCCTAAACTTAGGAAAGTCTAAATGGGATGAATTAAAACAAAACCTTTTGTGAGGTTGATTTCTATCATGAAAGCATCCTGAGTTTGCCAAAAGCATTTTCTGCGTCCTTTGGGGGTGATATGTCCTGTATTCTATTCATGAGATGTACTCCAGTTATCCATTTGCAAATGTTGAAATTTTTGCTTTGCTTCACCTAAGTGGGGGTGTAAAGCCTGATTTTGTGTGTCAACTTAACACAAGCTAGAGTTATCACAGAGAAAGGAACCTCCCTTGAGGAAATACCTCCATGAGATCCAGCTGTAAGGCATTTTCTCAATTAGTGATTAAGGGGGAAGGGCCCATTGTGAGTGGTGCCATCCCTGGGCTGGTAGTACTGGGTTCTATAAGAAAGCAAGCTGAGAAAGCCAGGGGAAACAAGCCAGTAAGCAGCATCCCTCCATGTGTGAGTTCCTCCAGTGTGAGTTCCTGTCTTGACTTCCTTTGGTGATTAAGGCCTATGTGGAAGTAGAAGCTGAATATACCCTTTCCTCCCCAACTTGCTACATGGTCATGATGTTTTGTGCAAGAATACAAACCCTGACTAAGACATGGAGTGACAGGAAGTACCTGACACTTGTGGAATGTCTTCTGGCTTGGTTTTCTGTTCATGAATTATATAAAGGAGGCTCAGTAGCCAGACAAGTTGATAGTTTATGCTCCTTAGACACAAGTGCCAAAAGCTATCCTTCACCGGAAGGAAAGGCTGTCAGTTGTGTTACCCATTATATCTCTGACACCAGCTGGCTTCTTCTGAGCCTGGAATTGGTGATTACTTGGGATTCTTGGTCTACTAAGTCTAGAAGCTATGCTATGAAGTTAGCCAGGTTGCCTGTTTGGCTATTTGCTAGCTGAGGCCATAGGTAGGCTCTGAGCCAGATGGGGTTACTTGCTGCTTAGTTAGGTAGAGCCAAATAACACTCTGCTATGAGATAGAGACAACACACTGTCTTGGGGAGTAGACAGGCAGACAGGCAGTGTGTCCAGACTGACCTGCTGGCTAGGCAGGAATGGTAAGTATGTTCCTTGGACAGATGGGCTGCCTTGGCAGAGCAGAACAGCTGACTGGGCTCTCCCACCAAGAGTGCCACTGATAGTGGAGACACAGCTGCAAAACTACCCCCCCCATCTTATCATTCTGCTCTGTTTGTTGTTTTCCAGTGGTCTATTGAGCCATTCAGTGTTCATTGAGCAAGACAGATGGAGACATCCACTGGGACAGAGTTCTGGGGAGCTCTATGTTTGTTTCTATACTGGTTCCCAGTATAGAGAGACCTTAGGTCCAGGGTCACAATCTTGGTAAGGCTAAGGAGGAGACTGAGGAGGGACAATGCAGCCAAAGCCAATGCTTCTCTTGCCCTTCACACATGGCTTTGGTGGCCTGTGGGTAAGGTTAGTTTCATCTTCCAGTTGTTGTATTTGATTGTGGGTGGGTGGTAGTTGCTGGTTGGTCATTCTGTATTGGGGACTTAGTCATAGACATCCTGACATCATCAAGATTTGTTGTTGTTGTTGTTGTTGTTGTTGTTGTTGTTTTGTTCTACTTAATGCTGCCTGTCACTTCCTGGCATTCCTAGTCAGACTGTGGAAACATCACTCAGGTAGTCTCTTAGCGTGGTTTCTGTGGCAGTGATACAACACTCTGACTAAATACAATTTGGGAAGGAAAGGGTTTAACTGGCTTATAGTTCCACATCATAGTCCATCATGGAAGTCAGGGCAGGAACTCAAGCAGAATCCTGGAGGCAGGAATTGAAGCAGACACCGTGGCATAGCTTACTGGTTTGGTCAACTTGCTTTCTTACATATCCCAGAACAACCTGTCCTGAGGTGGTGGTGCCTACAGTTAGCTGTGCCCACTCACATCAATCATCAATCAAGAAAATGCCACACAGACATGCCTAACAGGCAACCGTTATGGAGGTATTCTTTTTCAATTGAAGTTCCTCTTTTCAAAGAACTTTAGCTTGTGTCAAGTTGACAAAAACCAAACAAACGCAATTTAATAATCCAAACTAAACAGGACATACTGTGTGTTCGTTAGTCATATTTCCTCTTTTGCTTGTACACCAGAGAAAACAGTGCAGCCTTTCTCACTCTGTGCAGCCTTTTGAGTGTCCACTTTCATTTTATGTATTTGAATATAAATGCAATGACTTTCTACAGAGCTGTACACCCAGCACCACAGTATTAGTTTAGGATGTAGACCTCCCCCATCCCTAAAAGAATCCCTTGCAGCTATGTGCAGTCCATTCTTGTTCCCCTAAGTCAAGCAACCACTAATACATCTTTCTGCATAGATTTCATTTATTGGCATTTCTTGCAAATGGAATTATACATTATTTAGCCTTCTGTGTTTGTTTTCTTTCATTAAGGAATAAATGTTTTTGAAATTCATCCACATTGTAGAATGTATTAGCATTTTGTCCCTTTTTATTCCATAATATTTCATTGCATAAATTGTCTACTATTATTTTTCTACTCACCAATTAAAGGCCATTTCAATGGCTTCTATTTTTCAGCTATCAACAATACCTCCAGAAATATTTCTATATATTTCGGTGGGAATATTACTTTTCACTAATTCTATATGAGGACAACAAGTAGTAGAATTTTAAAATCATAATTAGCTTTGTGTTTAACTTTATTTTTGTATGTCTGTGGTCTGCAGTATATATGCATGTATATACAAACATTCACGTGTGTGAGAGCTCATGTCTGTGCAGATGCACATATATGTGTGTACACATGTGTGAGGAAGTCAGAGGTCCATGCAGAGCTTCCTCTTCCATCGGTCTCCATCTTGTACATTGAGGCAGGGTCTCCCTCGATTGAACCCATAGCTTCCAGTTCAGCTGTTGATGCATTGGGGTTAATTCAAGACATTTATCTTATGTATGTTTGTTCTTTGAAGTCTTTCTTTCATATATAAAACCTTATAGTTTCCACAATCATCTATTGTACTGACAACCATTTTCCCATGGTATTTTCTCCTCTAGGATGTCCACTGAACAGGAGAACACAGAGATGCATCTCATTGAATGTATGTTAAAGCACTTCAAGACACAGAAAGTGGCCATTTCTAATGCGATAAGAAGTACATTTCCTTTTCTTGAGAGCCTCCGAGACCGTGAATTCATCACTGGTAAAATGTATGAAGTAAGTAAATTTACTTCATCATAACCTGGTAAACAAGCTCCAAATTAAGTTACACTTTGATATCCCAATTCAAACTTCAAATCAGATGACTGACACCGTTTTAAGGTTGGACTTAATTTTTAAAAAAGATTTCGTTTCTTACATGCATGTGTGTGTTTATGTGTTCCTGTGTGTGTGTGTGTGTGTGTGTGCATGTGTGCATGTGTGCATGTTTACATAGGAGCTGATACCCACAGAGCCCTGAAAAGGGCTCCAGATTCCCTGGAACTGGAGTTACAGGTAGTTGTGAGCCACCTGATGTGGGTGCTAGGAATGGAATCCAGGTCCTCTGCAAGAGCTACACATGCTCTGAAACACTTAGCCATCTCTCCAGCCCCATGACTAAATTTTGACCAAGAAAGCTCATGGATTTTCATAGCATTTTGTAGAGGTATCAGTTACAATAATAAATTCATCAACTATGAATTAAAATTAAAATCTGGGTTTCCTATAACTGATACTTATCATGAAGATATTTCTGGAAGTGTTCTCTCTAGGGATTAAGGGAGATGAGAAGCCAAGGCCTCAGGAGATGGTACTGCTTCTATCTGAGGGAATGGCGTTCCATGTCAACTTCTGCCATCAGTGAATATTGCTGAAGATGAGCTAGGTCAGAATAGGGGTTCTCCATGGATGAGCAATGTCTCATGCATTTCATACCATGTAATATATGCAATTAAAACTAAATCAATCTAAACTAAAGAAATAAACTAAAAATCAAAGGTGATTTTAATGAACTGTCCAATTATTTTATCAAACTGACTTCATGAGATTTCAGTTAGTACATTTTAGTTTAGTAAATGTTTATTTTAAAAACCTAGCTTTGAGAACAATAAGACGTACAGAGTGTTTAATTCAGACAAAAATTTTAAAAACACTGTTTTTATTTTACAGGTGTAAGTGTTTTGTCTGCATGTATATCTGTGTACCACTTGTGCCCCTGGTGCCTTTGGCAATCAAAAGAGAATGCACCAGATCCTCTGGACTATAGTTATACAAATGGTTATGAACCACCATATGGGTACTGGGAATCGAACTCAGGACCTCTGGAAGAGCAGCCACTGCTCTTAATCACTAAGTCATCTCTCTAGCCCCTCTAGTGTTTCTTTTGCCTTATGAATATGCCTCTCTCCAGTAGGGTTCGAAATTAGAGGGAATGGACCTCTTATTTCCTTCATGACAAATCAGGGTTAACCAGGAGGCCAGAACGAGTCCTGTTAATAAAATAGACTGCCAGCCGGGCATGGTGGTGCACGCCTTTAATCCCAGCACTCAGGAGGCAGAGGCA
Organism: Mus musculus; assembly: GCF_000001635.26. Lineage (NCBI taxonomy): Eukaryota > Metazoa > Chordata > Mammalia > Rodentia > Muridae > Mus > Mus musculus. The sequence goes on along the minus strand of NT_166281.1, from coordinate 227,856 downwards.
GGCAGATTTCTGAGTTCGAGGCCAGCCTGGTCTACAAAGTGAGTTCCAGGACAGCCAGGGCTATACAGAGAAACCTTGTCTCGAAAACCAAAAAACAAACAAACAAACAACAACAACAACAACAAAATAGATTGCCAAGTCTATTTCAAAAGTAGTCTTGCTATGAGATATATATCAGTTTACCTTCCTTTAAAAAAAAGTGGACTGGTGAGATGGCTCAGCGGGTAAGAGCACTGACTGTTCTTCCAAAGGTCCTGAGTTCAAATCCCAGCAACTGCACTGTGGCTCACAACCACCCATAATGAGATCTGACACCCTCTTCTGGAGCGTCTGAAGACAGCTACAGTATACCTATTTATAATAATAAATAAATCTTTGGGCCAGATCGAGCAGGGACTGAGCAGGGTTGACTGGAGTGAGTGGGGCCAACCGTAGCGAGCAGAAGTCCTAAATTCAATTCCCAACAACCACATGAAGACTCACAGCCACCTGTACAGCTACAGTGTGCTCACATACATAAAATAAATACATAAGTCTTTTAAAAAGAACATATTTATTTTTATTCTTTTGTGTTCACCTATTCTGCCTGCATCTCTGTGTGCATAGCACTTGTGTGTCTGGTGCCCATGGAGGCCAGAAAGGAACACTGAATCATCACATGGAACTGGAGTTACAGATGTTCGTGAGCTCTTGCGTTGGTGCTGGGAACTGAACTTGGGTCCTCTGCCAGAGTAGCAAGCACTCTCACCCCACCGAGCCATCTCTTCAGCCCCTCTACACATCTAAAAACAATTAAATATATTGTTTATCTACTTATGAGCTGTGTGTGTATCTTTGTATTGTGTGGGCATATTTGTATGAGTCAGGTGCTGTGCATATGGAGAAGTAAGAGACCAAATGTGGCTAGTTGGTTTCTTCTTCAGATTCAGATGATGATCTGAGTCCCAGGGATGGAACTCAGACTACCAGGATTAATGGCAAGTGCCTCCACCCACTGAGAGATAGCCCCATAGTTGACCTTTAGCCCATATTTCCCTTTCAAAGTTGGCCCTTCTTACATGTAATATAAATGAGTATGGTATCCCAAAGTCACCAGTGATTACTTTCAAAAGACAATATTTACTTGTTTCATGAAGTAGTCATGCAAATATAAAGCTTCCCCTTAGAAGATATGTTTGGAGGGGATTGAGGTACCCTAACTATAATTATTTTTCTAGGGCTCTTCTGTGACATGGAAGCCTGCACTGAAATTTTCTCTATTCAATATTTTTATTTAAGGATTTGCTAGATTCCTGTAGATCACTGGTCCCTGTGGACAAAGTGATCTACAGAGCCCTGGAGGAACTGGAGAAGAAATTTGACATGACGGTACTGTGCGAATTGTTCAATGAGGTCAACATGGAGAAGTACCCCAATTTGAATCTCATTCGTAGAAGCTTTGAATGTGGTAATTGGGTTTTATATCGCTCCTTGAGAGCACAGTCCTTTTTGTTGTCAACAAATGTATATTAAGCTTTTATCATGTGCCATATATCATGCAGAGCAATTGAGGATATAACAGTTAACAAGACTACTGTGTCATGAATCATATGAAAACTTATGACTAATGGCTGACACCCTCCAGAGCTCTGCCGCTGGCCATTTAGGCTCTCAGGACAATAGGAGGCATACCATCATCAGGCTATGTAGAAGAGGGTAGGATTAGAAGTGCTGATTGTCAGTAGGGTAGCACTGTTGTGTCTCTCAGTGGGCATTCTTACATGGTGAGAGTGCTCTTGTCTCCCCAGCTAGGGAGGTGAGGGATGTCTTCTGACTCCCCCTCCCCCCTTTTTTGAGACAGGGTTTCTCTATGCGACTTTGGCTATCCTGGAACTCATTGTATAGACCAGGCTAGCCTCCAGCTCCAGATCTGCCTGCCTCTGCCTTCTGAGTGCTGGGACTAAAGGCGTAAGCCACATGCTCAGGTGATCCACTTAAAACTCAAAACACACTTCTCATTATTCCAGTTTTTCATCTTGAACTTCATGTCATTTATGATTATAATAATAATTATTATTGACAGAATCTTACTCTGTAACCCAACTTAGCTTGTTACTATATAGCTGAGCCTAGCCTTAAATTCGTGCCACTCCTGTCTCAGCTTCCTGTGACTGCCTGGCTGACCAACAGCCTTTCTGAAGGTTGATTCATTGCCACCAAGACAAAATGAGCAGCAAGCTCCTGATGTTTGATCTGCAGCTGTGCAGGAGCCTAGCATTTCTTGCTTCCAATTTTTTAAAAAAATGATCTTGGACTTCTTTATTTAAAGTCTAAAAATAGATCAACTCTCTTCGTCACATACATAGTGAAGGCAAAGTTATCATGGTTATATATACGTGTATATATACATCTCTCTCTCTTTCTCTCTCGTTCTATCCATCTATCTATCTATCTATCATCTATCTATCTATCTATCTATCTATCTATCTATCTATCTATCTATCTATCTATCTATCTATGCTTACCAGGGCTTTTCACAGTCTTTCAGTAGTTGGTTTGAAAGCAATCAGTAGATCAATAATTATAAACCTGGTAACAGTTGTGAAGTCAGTGTAGAAGACTAAACCCACACAATTGTTTGGCTTAGTTCCTAGGTTTTTTTTTTTTCTTCCCCCTCATAGTTGACACTTTGGTTTTAGTCAAATGTGCTAGCTCCTTTATATCCTGCCATGGCTGGCTCAGAAAAAGGCTGTGCTCATTCTAGCCAATGAGGCTGGACGGGTTTAGTTTCCAAGAGCTCTGGAGCTCAGTCCCTGCTTCCCAACCCCTCTCTCTTCCCTCCCTCCCTCCCTCCCTCCCTCCCTCCCTCCCTCCCTCCCTCCCTCCCTCCCTCCCTCCCTTCCTCTTTATCTTCTTTTCTTTATAAGATTGCATTATTTGCTGATGTGTGTGTGTGTGTGTGTGTGTGCATGTATGCCAAACTCATGTTCACACATGTGTCACTGTATCCATGTGGAGGTCAGAGGATAATTTCCAACACTTGGTTCTCTCCTATCATGTGGCACTCAGGTCTTCAGGCTTGGCAGCCAGTGCCTTTACCTGCCGATCAGCCTATCTTCTCTCTCCTTTCTCCTCCCTCCCTCCCTCCCTCCCTGCTTTCTTTCTTTTTAAAGATGTTTTCATACTATTTTGATCATATTCTTTCCCATTTCCCAACTCCTTCCCAGCCTCCCTACTTACCCAACTTATTGTTCTTTTTCTATCTTAACCCCTCAACATACCTACCCCACAAAACCCCCATGGAATCTGATTTGTATCAGCCAATTACACTGTTAGTTCCAAAGCTCTTCTCCCAGCCCCACACGGCAGTGTTGGTGGGAAATAGAAAGACTTCAGCCAGGTAAACAGAAGGATTTTGATTGGTACATAATCCTAAAGGCTGGTTTCTGTTTATCAGAAAAGCAAGTTTCCTAAAGTGGGTTTCTGTTTGCCAGGAAGCATCCCTAATCCTCCTTCCCTCAAAGCTCAGCTACCTTAGGTCAGGGCACCGAGTTCTCAGTCAGTCTGGACAGCCTGCATCCACTCAGATCCCCACCCTCCTGACAGCCATGTAAAATCTGCTTGCTTTTCTCTCATTTGCTCTTCTTTCTGCCTACTCCCACCCACCACCTCCCCTGAGGAGACCTTGGCAGTTTGATCCCCACCCCCACACAAGCATTATAGTTTGGTAGTCTCTTTGTGCCATAGCTTATACTGTTAATCCCACAGAATGAGACTAAAATGACTACCACCATTTTTTAGCCAAATTCGATGCAAGCGTTATTAAATATTGACTAGGAAGAAGGATAGTGGCCAGGTCCATACTCAGGATTCCCACAGAATGGCCAAGAATTACATTAGTTAGGTGCTTATAAAGGCACAGCCCACAAGGGTCCATACTTTCTGCCTTCATCCAGTAGGGGGCAGGCATATGTTCCGACATATTTCCTGCCTATGTGTGATCAAGCACAGCCTGTGCAGTTTGTGCAACCAACCTTGTTTACAGAAGTGAAAACATGCGGCTTGTTACCTCACACGAACAATGGCTCCCAGCATTCCAGGGAGTTATCTGTCCCCAGGCAAGTGGGGCTAACAGGTTAGAGGCATTTCTGTTTTATAGATCTTTTAACCACAGTAATGTAAACTTAAAACATAACGTTTGCCCGCCCAGTATGTGTGAAGGTTCACATGTGTGTATACAGGCTTGCATGTGTGTGTGTGCATGCCAAATGTTAGCTGTGCTTGTTAAACATCTGGAGACAGCTCACAGAGGGCCTCTGAGTGAGCAGAATGGGCTTTTAATTGCTGAGCCATCTCTTCAGCCCCAGAAGTTGTTTTTGTCTCTCTTCGTTTCAGTTTCTTCTGAGACAGAGTCTTCTTATTGACTTACACTTGCTTCGAGCGGATGATTCTGCTGCTTCAGCTTCTTGAGATGCTCAGATATGTGCCACTGTGCCTAGCTGGAGAAAATACTCCCTTCCCCTTGTTTTAGATTTATTTATTTTTATTTCATGTGTATGAGTGTTTTGTCTGCATATATGTATGTGCTTCTTGAATGTGCAGTACTGGAGAAGACAGGGCTGAATGCCCTGGAACTAGAATAACAGACGTGCTGTCATGTAGGCATTGGAAATCAAACCTGAATCCTCTAGAACAGCAGCCAGTGTTCTTATCAATGGAGACATCTCTCCAGCCCCCTTAAGAATGTTTCTTAAGGTCTTAATTCCATCTTCTCTCTCTCTCTCAACCTCTCTCTCTCTCTCTCTCTCTCCCTCTGTCTCTCTCTCTCTCTCTCTCCCTCCCTCCTTCCTTCCCTCTCTTCTTCTCTTCCTCTCTCCCTTACTGCCTAAAGCTAGTTCCTCAGTGGTGGCAAGATGCTGACCAATAGTGTTGAGGACAGTCTTTTCCAGACCTAGAGGGATGGCTGTCCTCATCCAGCAAGTCCTCTGATATGACCACCTTGGTCATGTGCTTGCTTGTTTTACTGAATTTGGGATCAAACCCAGTCATTATGAAAGCTAATTCTTAGAGTCAGGTCCCTCCCCTCTCCAGCCTCTCCTTCCTTCTTCCTTTTTCCTTGTGTATGTGTGTGTGTGTGTGTTGAGACAGGATTTTCTTTGTGTAATCCTGACTGTCCTGGAACTCTCTCTCTCTCTGTAGACCACCAGGCTGGCTTTTGCCTCCCGAGTACTGGGATTAAAGGCCTGTGCCACCGCCACCGGCTCTTCCTCTTTCTTATTTGAGTCAGAATCACACCGTACAGCTTAGATCAGGCTGACCTTGAATTTATGATCCTCTTGTATGAGCACCAGTGCTTACTTACCAGGCCAATGTTGCCTGATATGGCCAGTGAGAAATGAATCTTGACTAGGCACAGGTTGGGGGAGTCACAGCAAGACCGAGGCTGTGACAAGTTTATTACAAGTAATCAGACTCTTTATACTGTTATCAGAAACAAAATATAATGGCAGCTGAGAGGCAGAATACAAAGGTAGTTGCTAAGAAACAATAACATTTTCAAACTATACAGGGCACAAGAGATTAGTGTCTGAGACAAATTGCCCTGCCAATTGGTCTATATGCTTCATTGACTTCTAAGGAACACAAATATCTTAGTTTGGGTTGTGTTGCTGTGAAGAGACACCATGACTATGGCAAGTCATTGGGGGCTGGCTCACAGTTTCAGAGGCTCAGTCCATTTTCATCATGTCAGGAAACAGCAATGTGCAGGCAGACATGGTGCTGGAGATAGAGCTGAGAGTTCTATATCTTAATCTGCAGGAGAGTCTTTGTGCCACACTGGGCATAGCTAGAGTATGGGAGACCTCAAAGACCACCCCCCCAACAGTGACATACTTCCTCCAACGAGGCCACACATACTCCAACCAGGCCACACCTCCTAGTAATGTCACTTCCTATGGGCCAAGCATTCAAACCTATTAGTCATACCACTTGATCAAACCAGCACAATAGAGAAACCGAGGTGGCCTGAATACATCACTGTTTGAGGAAATGCCCCTGTTTCAGGAACTGAAAGCCACACAGTGCCCCAGGAGGTACAGACTTCAACCTGAACAACTTATGACGCTTGTACCTCAAGTGGACTAGACCAGGCAAGTTCCATGATTCCTTACATTATTGCTCAGACTCCTAGGATTATCGATTACATGACTGTAGCTGGTTAATCATGTGTGTTTTAACATCATTTATAGATTGGCTTAGGTCTAGTTCATTCTGGTCCCCCAAACAAACAACATTTCTTTACTGTATCCTTTACTGGGGATGGGGATGGGAAAATTATAGCAAGATTCCTGATGGGGTAGGATGCAAAGGATGCTGAGACTCTTATTTGCTTATCTGAGAGAGAGAGAGAGAGAGAAAGAGAAAGAGAAAGAGAGAGAGAGAGAGAGAGAGAGAGAGAGAGAGAGAGAGAGAGAAAGCAAGTACCACAGGATGTTATCTCACTTGTCCTCAGTGCTCATTGACAAATGGGGACTCTAAGGGGAAATCCTTTTTTTTTTTTTTTTTTTTTCTTTTTTTTTTTTTTTTTGAGACAGGGTTTCTCTGTGTAGCCCTGGCTGTCCTGGAACTCACTTTGTAGACCAGGCTGGCCTCAAACTCAGAAATCCACCTGCCTCTGCCCCCCAAGTGCTGGGATTAAAGGCGTGTGCCACCACCGCCCGGCCAGAAATTCTTTTCTTTAAAAAATACTTATCATCTGTATTTTACATTTTCTTTTTGGACAACAGCCTGTTACTTGAACAACTTCAAAGAGAAAGGCTATGGCTCTGAGCGAAAGCTGGTAACAAATGCTTGTGGGTTTCAAGTAGAGGTGGTGGCAAACGGGAAGTACTGGCCAAGCTTTACAGAAGCTCAGAACTGCCTCTCTTGTGCCCCTGTTACATCATCTCTGTTATATTTCCCCTGTACTAGTGTGGGGAAGTCATTTCTGCTTTCTCCAGAGATACCTGTCTTAGTCCTCTTTATAGACCACAGAGTGTGTCGGGAGCCTGGAAAGGAGACTGAGACCATGCGCATCATCAGAGGGACACGAATGCAGAAGTGAAGGAGCGGCTTGGTCCTCCACTTCTTTGGGCAGAAGGTGCTGAGTGTTCTTTGCTTTCTCAGATGCCTCTGTGTGACACTGGCTGCAGACCCGTGGAAGTAGCTCCTGAGTTTGATGGCTCAGGGAACTTGGTTCCAGCTGTGAGGCACTGGCCATCAGGGGCTCTTCCTAGGACTTGCTACCATTTCCAATACCTCTTCCTAGAAAACACACTCACTCACTGGTGGTTGGATCAGAAAGGATCTATGTTGGCAAGGTAAGGTGTCTCCTGTCTGACCTGTCCTGGATGTCTTAGTCTGATTTCTGAGTCTCAGCTCTAAGATGTTCAGAGCTGACCAGACCCTTTTGCAGTCATCTCGCTGAGATGAACTGACATTTTACTGTCATTTTGAAAGTCATACTTACCAAAAGGATTGGAATACTCTGAGCTGAACAGTTAAGGCACACTGGTGTCAGGGGGAAATCCATGTTGGGGAGGAAATAAGGCAAAAGACAAAGGATCATTTTATGTTTCCTGTTAACGTATCCACCACCCCCAAGTGGAAATCCCACCAGAGCAAAGACCTTGCCAGCCTCATTAGATACTGTATTTGTAGCATCCAAAATAGTCAAAAGTGCCGGGCACTGGTAGTATACATTTTTAATCCCAGCACTTGGCAGAGGCAGAGACATGCAGGTCTCTGAGTTCGAGGCCAGCCTGGTCTACCACGTGAGGTCCAGGACAGCCAGGGCTACACAGAGAAACCCTGTCTTGAAAACTGAACCAAGCTAAATCAAAATAAAAAAAAAATAGTCAAAAGTATTCATATACTTGATAAACAGAAGGCTAGCTAGCTGGATAAATAAATCCTTATCGTTTCCTAGGGTCACATTCTTGGGATTTCTTTAAAATTTTTAAGAAAGTAATTCTTATATTTATCTATCTGTCTGTGCTATAGTGTTTGCGAATCAGTCCTTTCCTTTTACCGAGTGGGCCTGGCTGTCAGGCATGGCAGCCAGTGCCTCCACCTACTGAGCCATCCTACATCCCTTTTTTTGTTGTTTCATTTTATTTATTTGAGACAGGGGTTCAGGTAGCCCAGGTTGGCCTTGAACTTATCGTGCAGCTGAGGATGACCTTGAACCCCCAATCATCAGCCTGCTGAGATTACAGACTTGTCCTACCCTGTCTGTTTTTATATGCTGCCAGTTATTGACCCCACAATTTTGCACACGGTAGGCAAGCACTGTACCACCCAAGCTAGTGCTGCCTTCCCAGCAGGAATTCTCTTCTGACTCTCTTACAAGATTAGGTCCCTCTGCTGAGGTTTCGAAGCACTTGAGAGGCACCCACTACATTGATGCTTTCCCTCTTCTCTCCAACCCCTTCCCTGGAAGACTGTATAGTTGTGGAAATTGCAATTAATTAATTAATTAATTAATTTTCTATTTGCTTTGAGATAGAACCTCACTATGTAGCCCATGCTGGCCTGGAACTCTCAAGGTGAAAATCAAGCTAGCCTAGAACTCACCTGCATCTGGCCACTCTTCCCTTCCCCTACCTCCCAGGGCTGAAGCTACAGGTGTGCGCTGTCATGCATGGCTTGAGTTACAGGTGTGCACTGTCATACATGGCTGAGGTTGCAGGTGTGCTGTCATGCATGGCTTGAGTTACAGGTGTGCACTGTCATGCATGGCTGAGGTGGGGACTAGCTGTCTGCTCAGAGGTCAGAGAATTGGGGAATCCTCTCAGCTCAATGTCCAGGGCCTATGAGAAGAAGAAGGCAGTGGCTGCTGTCTGTGAAGGAAGGACCTGTGTCATCTATGCATATCTCTCTTTATCCATTCCTTAGGTGATGGGCACCTAAGGTTGAGGGTGCTGGTTGCTCTGTCCCAGGACAGGTGCTCTGAGTCACATTCCTAGGATGCTCCTTAGAGGGAATCCATACTCCTCTCCATCCAATGTCTTAACTTAGCTGCTTCAAGTCATGGTGCAATAAACACAGGGGCTCAGGCATCTCTGCCATATGCTGCTGACATAGGGGCCATTTGCAGCTATATTTGCTTGTTTTCTTTTCTTTTTCTTTTCTTTTTTTTTTTTTTTTTTTTTTTTTTTTTTTTTTTTTTTTGAGGCAGAATTTTATGTAACCCAGGTTGGCTTCCAACTTACTGTATAGCTGAGGACAACCTTGAACATAAGAACTTCCTGCCTCTTATCTCCTAGGTGCTGGGGTTACAATTACATGTCAAATGGGTTTTATATAGCACAGGGATGGAGCCCAGGATTTTGTGCCTACCCGGCAGACTCAGCTCTACTAACTGAACTACACACTCAGTCTTTCAGTTCTTCTTCTTTTTTAAAAAATATTTATTTATTTATTTTATGTATATGAGTACACTGTAGCTGTTCATATGGTTGTGGACCTTCATGTGGTTGTTGGGAATTGAATTTAGGTCCTCTGCTCACTCTAGTTGGCCCCACTTGCTCCGGTTCAGCCCAAAGATTTATTTATTACTATATGTAAGTACACTGTAGCTGTCTTCAGAAGAGGGCACCAGATCTCATTACAGGTGGTTGTGAGCCACCATGTGCTTGCTGGGGTTTGAACTCAGGACCTTCAGAAGAGCAGTCAGTGCTCTTACCCACTGAGCCATCTCACCAGCCCCCCTTTCAGTTCTTTATTATAGTCTGGACAGACAGACATCTGTGGCCAGATGTTCAGTGGGTTTTTTTGCAGAAGAGTGACTGGTTCTGATTTAGTCAGGGAATTTGTAGCTATAAGAATTCGTTCATCTTTTAGCTCCAAAGGCTTATTTCAAAACTGAAGCTTTGGGCTGGAAGACAGCAGGTGTTCCTTATTTTAAAATTTCAGAAAAAGGACAAAGCCCTAAGACCTGCTCTAAGTAGGTTAAAAGATGAAGCTGATTATTTATTTGGGCCTGGTTGCCAGAGCTCTTGATATGCAAATGTACCTCGGAGAAGGTATGCAAATCAAGGCGGGGTCCCCCATCTCCCCCCCCCTCATAGGAAGAGCAATAAAGCCTTCCTTCCTTTCTGCCTGAAGTGTGCTAAGTAGTTGCTCGGGCAGTGGGGTCCACACAGCCGTTCCCATGTTCCCATGTTGCTTGGAACCGCATTGTTTCCCCTGGTTTGCCCACCCTACTACCCTGCGTCACTTGCAACATCTTGAGAGGCTCCATTCAAGCCCCCCTTCAAGTCCAGAAGTGTTCTCTGACTGCAGCCAATCAGGGCAGCTTGCTTTGATTTCCCACGCTGCACCTGATTATCTTTCTGATTGAGTAAATAAATAAAGCTACACACGGTGTCTTTGGTGCCTCATTATTTGATTAAACTGAAATCTGCATCAGCCATTGAACAATAAGTTTCTGTTGGCCCAGTGACTGTTTTACCATCTGTCCCCTGCACTGTGCAGGATTAGGCATTGTTTGTGTCTGTGCTCAGTAAAGGCCGGTTGGGAACAATGACAAAACAGTTCGTCGTGTTGATTCATGCGCTAAACGTATCAGACAAGTGAAGAAACCTGCCACCACTTGGTCTCACCAACAATTTCCCAGAAGCTATTTTGGATTAGGGGTGGGGAGATGGGCAGCTCAGTCCTGACAGCAGCTGCAACTGCCTTCATTTGGGCAGGGCGTGGAAGAACCGCTCTTTAGTATTTCATTCTATGGAGTGTACAATGACTGGGCTTGGAGTCTTGGAACACACTTGACTAGAGCCCTGATCATGACTGACTGCTTGGCTCACAGGGAATGGAGCAGGTGTGTGCCCATTATGGGATACCCCAGGCTGGGACAGAGAGGTCTGCTGAGTAGGGATGGAGGAAATTTGGGGGACTGTCTGGGATTCTAGGTAAAATGAAGGGTGGCAAGTAGGATCAAATACAGAGAATGGGGTATCCCCAGCTATGGTGAGCCCCGGTGCGTGTGCCGTGCTGGGATCAAACCTAGGACTTTGTATGTACTAGGTGAGCACTCTGTTAACCGAGGTCCACCTGCAGCCTCAGGCCTCTATCTCACAGGAGGACTGATTATTGGCTTTCTGAAGTCAACTTCAAATATAAAAGCACTTAGTTTACCAGCTGAGATCTGCAGTTATACTGGCTACCAGTCACAGTTAGACACCTTCTGAGAAAAACTGACGGTAAAAAATGATTGCACTGTGGACTCTGAGCCCCATTTTTTAATGGGGTTATTTGATTTTCTGGAGTCCACCTTCTTGAGTTCTTTATATATATTGGATATTAGTCCCCTATCCGATTTGGGATAGGTAAAGATCCTTTCCCAATCTGTTGGTGGCCTTTTTGTCTTATTGACGGTGTCTTTCGCTTTGCAGAAGCTTTGCAATTTTATGAGGTCCCATTTATCGATTCTTGATCTTACAGCACAAGCCATTGCTGTTCTATTCAGGAATTTTTCCCCTGTACCCATATCTTCAAGGCTTTTCCCTACTTTCTCCTCTATAAGTTTCAGTGTCTCTGGTTTTATGTGGAGTTCCTTAATCCACTTAGATTTGACCTTAGTATAAGGAGATAGAAATGGATCAATTCCCATTCTTCTACATGATAACCGCCAGTTGTGCCAGCACCATTTGTTGAAAATGCTGTCTTTTTTCCACTGGATGGTTTTAGCTCCCTTGTCAAAGTTCAAGTGACCATAGGTGTGTGGATTCATCTCTGGGTCTTCAATTCTGTTCCATTGGTCTACTTGTCTGTCACTATACCAGTACCATGCAGTTTTGATCACAATTGCTCTGTAGTACAGTTTTAGGTCCGGCATGGTGATTCCACCAGATGTTCTTTTATCCTTGAGAAGAGTTTTTGCTATCCTCGGTTTTTTGTTATTCCAGATGAATCTGCCGATTGCCCTTTCTAATTCGTTGAAGAATTGAGTTGGAATTTTGATGGGGATTGCTTTGAATCTGTAGATTGCTTTTGGCAAGATGGCCATTTTTACAATGTTTATCCTGCCAATCCATGAGCATGGGAGAAATTTCCATCTTCTGAGATCCTCTTTAATTTCTTTCTTTAGAGACTTGAAGTTCTTATCATACAGATCTTTCACTTCCTTAATTAGAGTCACACCAAGGTATTTTATATTATTTGTGACTATTGAGAAGGGTATTGTTTCCCTAATTTCTTTCTCAGCCTGTTTATCCTTTGTGTACAGAAAGGCCATTGACTTGTTTGAGTTAATTTTATATCCAGCTACTTTATTGAAGCTGTTTATCAGGCTTAGGAGTTCTCTGGTGGAATTTTTAGGGTCACTTATATATACTATCATATCATCTGCAAAAAGTGATATTTTGACTTTTTCCTTTCCAATTTGTATCCCCTTGATCTCCTTTTGTTGTCTAATTGCTCTGGCTAGGACTTCAAGTACAATGTTGAATAGGTAGGGCGAGAGTGGACAGCCTTGTCTAGTCCCTGATTTTAGTGGGATTGCTTCCAGCTTCTCACCATTTACTTTGATGTTGGCTATTGGTTTGCTGTAGATTGCTTTTATCATGTTTAGGTATGGGCCTTGAATTCCTGATCTTTCCAAGACTTATATCATGAATGGATGTTGGATTTTGCCAAATGCTTTCTCAGCATCTAACGAGACGATCATGTGGTTTTTGTCTTTGAGTTTGTTTATATACTGGATTACATTGATGGATTTCCGTATATTGAACCATCCCTGCATCTCTGGGATGAAAACTACTTGGTCAGGATGGATGATTGTTTTGATGTGTTCTTGGATTCGGTTAGCAAGAACTTTATTGAGGATTTTTGCATCGATATTCATAAGGGAAATTGGTCTGAAGTTCTCTATCTTTGTTGGGTCTTTTTATGGTTTAGGTATCAGAGTAATTGTGGCTTCATAGAATGAGTTGGGTAGAGTACCTTCCGTTTCTATTTTGTGGAATAGTTTGTGAAGAACTGGAATTAGGTCTTCTTTGAAGGTCTGATAGAACTCTGCACTAAACCTGTCTGGTCCTGGGCTTTTATTGGCTGGGAGACTATTAATGACTGCTTCTATTTCTTTAGGGGTTATAGGACTGTTGAGATCATTAACCCGATCTTGATTTAGCTTTGGTACCTGGCATCTGTCTAGAAACTTGTCCATTTCATCCAGGTTTTCCAGTTTTGTTGAGTATAGCCTTTTGTAGAAGGATCTGATGGTGTTTTGGATTTCTTCAGGATCTGTTGTTATGTCTCTCTTTTCATTTCTGATTTTGTTAATTAGGATGCTTTCCCTGTGCCCTCTAGTGAGTCTGGCTAAGGGTTTATCTATCTTGTTGATTTTCTCAAAGAACCAGCTCCTTGATTGGTTGATTCTTTGAATAGTTCTTCTTGTTTCCACTTGGTTGATTTCACCCCTGAGTTTGATTATTTCCTGGCTTCTACTCCTCTTGGGTGAATTTGCTTCCTTTTCTTCTAGACCTTTTAGGTGTGTTGTCAAGCTGCTAATGTGTGCTCTCTCTAGTTTCTTTTTGGAGGCACTCAGAGCTATGAGTTTTCCTCTTAGGAATGCTTTCATTGTGTCCCATAGGTTTGGGAATGTTGTGGCTTCATTTTCATTAAACTCCAAAAAGTCCTTAATTTCTTTCTTTATTCCTTCCTTGACCAAGGTATCATTAAGAAGAGTGTTGTTCAGTTTCCATGTGAATGTTGGCTTTCTATTATTTATTTTATTATTGAAGATCAGCCTTAGTCCATGGTGATCTGATAGGATGCATGGGACAATTTCAATATTTTTGTGTATGTTGAGGCTTGTTTTGTGACCAATTATGTGGTCAATTTTAGAGAAGGTACCATGAGGTGCTGAGAAGAAGGTATATCCTTTTGTTTTAGGATAAAATGTTCTGTAGATATCTGTTAAGTCCATTTGTTTCATCACTTCTGTTAGTTTCACTGTGTCCCTGTTTAGTTTCTGTTTCCATGATCTGTCCATTGGTGAAAGTGGTGTGTTGAAGTCTCTCACTATTATTGTGTGAGGTGCAATGTGGGCTTTGAGATTTACTAAAGTTTCTTTAATGAATTTGGCTGCCCTTGTATTTGAAGCATAGATATTCAGAATTGAGAGTTCCTCTTGGAGAATTTTACCTTTGATGAGTATGAAGTGCCCCTCCTTGTCTTTTTTGATGACTTTGGGTTGGAAGTCAATCTTATCAGATATTAGGATGGCTACACCAGCTTGTTTCTTCATACCATTTGCTTGGAAAATTGTTTTCCAGCCTTTCATTCTGAGGTAGTGTCTTTTTCTCTGAGATGAGTTTCCTGTAAGCAGCAAAATGTTGGGTCTTGTTTGTATAGCCAGTTAGTCTATGTCTTTTTATTGGGGAGTTGAGACCATTGATATTAAGAGATATTAAGGAAAAGTAATTGTTGCTTCCTGTTATTTTTGTTGTTAAAGTTGGCATTCTGTTCTTGTGGCTGTCTTCTTTTAGTTTTGTTGAGGGATTATCTTCTTGTTTTTTCTAGGGTGTGGTTCCCGTCCTTGTATTGGTTTTTTTTCTGTTATTATCCTTTGAAGGGCTGGATTCGTGGAGAGATAATGGGTGAATTTAGTTTTGTCATGGAATACTTTGGTTTCTCCATCTATTGTAATTGAGAGTTTGGCTGGGTATAGTAGCCTGGGCTGGAATTTGTGTTCTCTTAGTGTCTGTATAACATCTGTCCAGGCTCTTCTGGCTTTCATAGTCTCTGGTGAAAAATCTGGTGTAATTCTGATAGGCTTGCCTTTATATGTTACTTGACCTTTTTCACTTACTGCTTTTAGTATTCTATCTTTATTTAGTGCATTTGATGTTCTGATTATTATGTGTCGGGAGGAATTTCTTTTCTGTTCCAGTCTATTTGGAGTTCTGTAGGCTTCTTGTATGTTCATGGGCATCTCTTTCTTTAGATTTGGGAAGTTTTTTTCAATAATTTTGTTGAAGATGTTTGCTGGTCCTTTGAGTTGAAAATCTTCATTCTCATCCACTCCTATTATCCGTAGGTTTGGTCTTCTCATTGTGTCCTGGATTTCCTGGATGTTTTGAGTTAGGATCTTTTTGCATTTTCCATTTTCTTTGATTGTTGTGCCGATGTTCTCTATGGAATCTTCTGCACCTGAGATTCTCTCTTCCATCTCTTGTATTCTGTTGCTGATGCTGGCATCTATGGTTCCAGATTTCTTTCCTAGGGTTTCTATCTTCAGCGTTGCCTCACTTTGGGTTTTATTTATTGTTTCTACTTCCCTTTTTAGGACTAGTATGATTTTGTTCATTTCCATCACCTGTTTGGATTTGTTTTCCTGTTTATCTATAAGGGCTTCTACCTGTTTGGTTTGTTTTCCTGTTTTTCTTTAAGGACTTGTAACTCTTTAGCAGTGTTCTCCTGTATTTCTTTAAGTGAGTTATTAAATTCCTTCTTTATGTCCTCTACCATCATCATGAGATATGCTTTTAAATCCAGGTCTACCTTTTCAGGTGTGTTAGGGTGCCCTGGACTGGGCGAAGTGGGCGTTCTGGGTTCTGATGATGGTGAGTGGTCCTGGTTTCTGTTAGTAGGATTCTTACGTTTACCTTTCGCCATCTGGCAATTTCTGGAGTTAGTTGTTATAGTTGTCATTGTTTAGGGATTGTTCCTCTGGTGATTTTGTTACCCTCTATCAGCAGACGTGGGAGACTATCTCTCTCCTCTGAGTTTCAGTGGTCAGCACAGTCTCTGCAGGCAAGCTCTCCTCTTTCAGGGAAGGTGCACAGTTATCTGGTGTTTGGACCTCCTCCTGGCTGAAGATGAAGGCCCAAAACAGGATCTTTCCCAGAAGCTCTGTTGCTTTGGCCAGGAAGGTGGCCGGTTGTCTGGAGGTGAAGATGGCGCCGCCTCAGAAGCTCTGTGGCTCTCGCCTGTTCCAGAAACTGCTGGCCTCTGTATACCACACCCTCACCCGTGCAGCCTGCCCTCCTCGGAGTCCTGGAGCCAAGGTGGCTCCCGCCGGAGCCTGAGGCAGAAACCTCTCGGGCTGGGCGGACCCCTGTGCTCTCACCAGGAAGGTGGCCGGTTGTCTCTCTCTCAGAGTTCTTATCTCTTCCCAGAAGTTCTTCCTTCTACTTTCTGCCTTTGCTATAGGCCACAAGCTTTTTTTCCTTTTTATTTTTTTAAAAAGAATTATTTATTTTATGTATATGAGTACACTGACACTGTCTTCAGACACACCAGAAGAGGGCATCAGATCCCATTACAGGTAGTTGGGAGTCACCATTTGGTTGCTGGAAATTGAATTCAGGACTTCTGGAAGAGGAGTCAGTGCTGTTAAACACTGGTACACCTCTCCAGGTCTTGTTGGTCAGCTTTTTAATAACACAATCATAAGGTGAGAGAGGGAGTATTTATAAAACACTGAGACAGGAGATGCTTAACAATTTCAAAGTCCCACCTGTAACTGGATATCTGCCAGTTCAGAAATCAGCATTATTATAATACAGAGACAACCTGTATATCTCTGGGTCAACCTGGTCTACAAAGTGAGTTCTAGAACAGCCAGGGCTTTTTACACAGAAAAATCCTGTCTTGAAAAGCTAAATCAATAAAAAATAAAATAAACAAATAAACAAACAAACAAATAGGTCAGTCTTGAAACCATATACACACAAACAATAAAGACTCAGCAAACTGTATTTAAATGTATTTGAACATATACATTCATATATGTATACATGGACATATACATACGTACATGTATGTGAATGTATTAGTCAGTACTATATTGCTATGAGGAGACACTATGACCCTGGCAACTCTTACAAAAGAAAACATTTAATTGGGGCTTGTTTACAGTTTCAAAAAATAGGTTTCTCCTTAGATGGAATAAGCCAATTCAAACCGAATTAAGAGTTGAAAAGGGCAGGTTTACCTTGGCAAGTTCATTGGCCCCAAGGAAGGAGGCCAAGGAAATAGCCATGTAAACAGGAAGACAGAGAAGGGGAAAAGAGAAAGGAGGGAGGGAGAGGGGGAGGGGTGAAGAATAGGGAGAGGTGTGAAATCCTTCATACTCCAAATTTAAGCTTGGATAAGATACAGAGGAAGGAGAGGGAGGAAGTGGTGGTTAAAGTCACTTGTAACTAACCGGGTTCCCTGTAAAACCTACCCTTCCCACATGATGTGCTGTTAATGAGACAGAAAGCGTGGGAAGTTGGACAAATAGTCAGAGAAGTTGGACTGCAAATATCCCTAAGAAATTAAGTCACTCAAGAAAGAAAATGCAACTTACCTAAAAATTCCAGACCTCATATGCATGTTCCATTTACCCTAACTGCAGCCATGTCACTATTGTGTGGGACTTTGCTGACTCTGTTTAGCTTGGGAACAGACACTGGCTGAAGTCAGACCAAACTTGGAAACTCTTTAAAAGCAAGAGGGAAAAAGTTGATATTTTTATCCTTGTAAGGGAATACTGAGTGAATTCTGGCCATTTAGAAGTTTCAGAAATTCAAACCACAGTTAGAAACCTGAATTATTCTTTTCCTCTGAGAAGGTCAAAGATTATGGCTGGGAATGTCTGCTGGGTATCTAAGTAATGACATGTACTTACACTGGTGGAGAGAAATTATTTAAAAAAATATTTTTATTATTTAGTGTGTGATTTTGCTGCATGCATATATGCATCATGTGTGTGCAGTAACCCAGGAGACCAGGAGAGGACATTGGATCCCATAGGACTGCAGTTATATATGGTTGTACTGTAGATGCTGGGAATTGAACCTGGGTTCTCTGTAAGAATAGCCAGTGCTCTTAATCACTGAGGTATCTCTCCTGTACCACCAGCGTATTTCTAAGGGATAAGAGGACCATGTGATGACGGGTCTGGCCTTGAGGACATTGGAAAAGACTGAGCCATAAGGCTTCCTGCCTCCAAGTGAGGAGCTCTCTGATAAAAGGTTGGAGGATACTATAGAGGGCGCTGCTGAAGGAGAGGGTGGAGGTGGAGTAAGAACCATCTACCAGAGGCAAGCATCCAGAGAGGTGAATTCTGATTGAGTTCCATAAGAAAGAATGAGTAAGCACCAATTTTCCTACCCAACACACAAACGTGTAGCTCAGACTTTATTTTTTCAAAACCTTACTTTTAAAATGGGTTCTTAAATACTTTAACTCCCCCTTCTAGCCCTCCACCCACCAGAGGTAGTGGAAAAGAAAGGTTATGAGGATCCAGGGGAGTTGGACCTGTTTAGAAATAGTTCTTTGGAGCAAATCCCATCTGCGTTGTCAGGAACTCAGCAGTTCAGTTCACAGGAATCAGCAGAGGCTGCTCCATCAACTTGAAAACACTTCACGAATATACTAGCAGTCCAGCTCAGTGGTGTCAGGATAGCAAACACAAGTCCTCACACAGATGAGACTCACCATGTGAGTCTGTTTAGCAAAACTCCATGTGAGTCTGTATCAGATGACATCACTTTGCCCATCAGCCTGAGTCCGAGGAAGTGACAAGAAGCAGAAGTTTTTTGGTGCATTTCTGTCATTGGAGTCACAACAAACAGAGCTCAGTAACACACTGTCAGATGAGCCAATACATGGGTGTCATTTAGTAAAGTGTCCTTCATCAAACATCCATTCACGTGCTTGCTTTAGCAAAACATCCTTTCACCCATGTCTGTTTCAGGAAAACATCCTGTGATATAACTGAATTTCCTGAAAAACCGTAAGTCTCCACAAACCCTGGCCTTTGCTATGGACAGTCTTTTCTCACCTTCCAACCCTGGAGAACTCACCAGAGAGGTGAACTCTGACTGAGTTCTGTAAGAAAGAATGAGTAAGCACCAATTTTCCTACCCAACACACAAATGTGTAGCTTAGAATTTTTTTCAAAACCTTACTTTTAAAATGGGTTCTTAAATACTTTAACTCCCTCTTCTAGCCCTCCACCCACCAGAGGTAGTGGAAAAGAAAGGCTATGAGGATACAGGGGAGGTGGCATGGAGGGGTGCTGCTTTCTGGCTTGCTCCTCTTAGCTTTGCTCAGTCTTTTCTCGTAGAACCCAAAACCACCAGACCAGGGATGGCACCACCTACAATGGGCTGGGCTTTTCAGTTTCAATGACTAATTAAGAAAATACCCTACAGACTTACCTGCAGCCTGATCTTATGGAGACATTTTCTCAAATGAGGTTTTCTCCTCTCTGAAGATTCGAGCTTGTGTCAAGTTGACATAAAAATAGCCAGTATATGGGGACTTGCTAGGGGGGATAAATAATGACAAGGAGGCTTCTATAATAGTTTAAAGCTCAGGCCTTTGACTTGGACAGTCTCCTGGCTACTCTAAACTTAACCTAACTAGCCAGTGACAAACCATATGGCCAGCTCTATACGTTTCTCTGCTCCCTCCATGTCCTTCTTGAATCTCCCACCTCTGCTTGAATCTCCCCTTAAATCATTCTCTGCCTGCAAGTTCTGCCCTCCATTTTCTTCTCTGACTACTGGCTGTCAGATCTTTATTGCGACTAATCAGCATCGAGACAATCTCTGGTACATTTCTAGATTGCCTCTAGGCATAGAGAGCTGTCTGAACTTCAGCTATCTGAGCAGGTGTGGAAGGACAAGTATTTACAAATATAAGGCTGGTGATGGGCCATAGAAATGACAAAACCAATATCCTGCCAGCATTTAGTCCTTTGCCCTACAGGATTAACAATTGAAAACACAGAGACACACCATTACACAATGTGAAAAAAATATTATCCCAATAAGCTAGGATAGGTATAAAGTTGCTATGATGAAACCAACCTAATATAACGAGAAATAAACCTGCTAGCAAACTTAATACCATCTGCAATCTTAATAATGTAATTATCCTAACATAGCTGACATAGCCATGTAACATGCTCATGAGCTGAGAACACAGATAGTCTTGCCTTGCATGCTTAGGGCCCTAGATTTGACTTCAAGCACTACCAAAGCAAGCAAGCAAACAAACAAACAACTACTAGTTCAAGACTTTTTTTGTAGTAAGAAATCAAAAGAAAGTCATAAATCCTAAGTTCTGACTGTTATAAAAAGGACATATTTTGGGGAGTGTGGGATATTATCCTATCTCTCATATTTACTAAACTGAGATTCTTCTTCTTTTTTTTAAAATTTATTCATTTTACAAACTAATATCGCCCTTTCTGTCCTCCCAGGACCACATCACACAAGTAATCCCTCCGCCATTTCATTCTACCTTCTCCTTATCTTTTGAGAAGAAGAAGGTGTAACCCCCCCCACCCATATCAAGCCACTGAGTGACTAGGTGGATCCTCTCCCACTGAGGCCAGACAAGGCATTCATTTAGGGGCACGGGATCCACAGGCAGGCAGGCAACAGACTCAAGGACAGCCTTTGTTCCAGTTTTGGGGGACCTGTATGAAGATCAAGCTGTTCATCTACTATATATGTGCAGGGGCCAAAGTCCAGCCTGTGCTTGCTCTTTGGTTGGTGGTTCAGTCTCTGGGAGTCCCTGAAGGTACAGGTTAGTTGACTCTGTTGGTCTTCCTGTGGAGTCCCTGTATTCTTTGGATCCCTCAATCCTTCTCTTAAATCTTCCATAAGCCTCCCTGAGCTCCATCTCATGTTTGGGTATGAGTCTCTACATCTCTTTCCATTGTCTGCTGTGTGGAGCCTCTCAGAGGACAGTTATACTAGCTTCCTGTCTGCAAGCATAACAAAGTATCATTAATAGTGTGAGGGACTGGTTCTTGCTCATGGGATGGGTCTCATGTTGGGCCAGTTATTGTTGGACATTCCTGCAGTCTCTGCTCCATCTTTGTCCCTGCATATTTTGTAGGCAGGACACATTTTGAGTCGAAGGCTTTTGGGTGGGTGGCTATCCTTATCTCTCCAGTGGGAGTCTTGCCTGGCTATAGGAAGTGACCACTTCAGGATCCATATCCCTCACTGCTAGAATTCTCAACTAGAGTTGCATCCATTAGACCCTCTGGGGTTGCCCCCTATCCCAGGTCTCTGGCATGTTCTAAAGATTGGCCAATCCCATTTCTGATCTCCTTCTCTCTCCCCTGCTCTCCTCATGTATGATCTCCACCTACCAGCCCTCTCCCCTTCCGATCCCCTTTTCCAACCAGTTCCCTCCTTCCATTAATGTCCAATATCTATTTTGTTTCCCCTTCTGAGAAAGATTCAACCATCCTTCCTTGGACCCTCCTTGTTATTTGACTTCTTTGGGTCTGTTGGTTATAGATAGCATGGTTATCTTGTACTCTATGGCTAACATCCACTTATAAGTGAGTACATATTACGCATGTCCTTTTGTGTCTGGGTTACCTCACTTAGGATGATATTTTAAAGTTCTATCCATTTGCATGAGAAATTCTTGATATTCTTGTTTTTAATGGGTGAGTAGTAGTCCGCGTGTAAATGAGCCACATTTTCTGTCTCCATTCTTTAGTTGAGGGAATCTGGGTTGTTTCCAGTTTCTGTTTATTATGAATAAAACTGCTGAGCATAGTTGAGCAAATGTCCTTGTGGGATGGTGGCACATCTTCTGGGTACATGCTCAGGTGTGGTATAGCTGGGTCTTGAGGTAGAAATATTCCCAATTTTCTGAGCAACTGCCAAGTTGACTTCCAGAGTGGTTGTACAAGATTGTCCTCCCCCAGCAGTGTAGGAGTATTTCTCTTGCTCCCCAACCTTGTCAGCATGTGTTGTTCTTTGAGTTTTTGATCTTAGCCATTCTGATAGGTGTAAGGTGGAATCTCAGAGTTGTTTTGATTTGCATTTCCCTGATGACTAAGGATGTTGAACATTTCTTTAGGTGTTTTTCAGCCATTCAATATTCCTTTGTTGAAAACTCTCTATTTAGCTCTGTACCTCATTTTTTAATTGGGTTATTTGGATTATTGGTATCTAACTTCTTGAGTTCTGCTAAGGATCAACCTCAGCTTGGAGAGGGTTCTGAGGAAGGAGAGTGTTCACCACCAACCAAAAAAATGACTAAAAGTCAAATCATGGGTACAAGCTGATTAGCCTTGTAATCTGCTCAAGATGGCTCCCTAAACAACTCTCTGTAGATAGCTCTTGGATCTGTAGTATGCTCAAGATAGCTTTCTGCTCAAGACAGCTTTCTGCATGAGACAGTTTCCTCTGCCTCAGACAGCTCTCTTTTGCTCTCTTGCAGGAAAAAGATTGTAAAAGACCTGTATTTGCTCTCCAAGCAGTTCTCTCTGGGTAGCTGCTAGAAAAAAATTCTAAAAGAACTCTGTTTTCTCTCCAGACAGCTCATCCAGGTTGCTTAGCTCTTGCAGACCAAAGCCCAGTCTTTCATTTGCATATCAATTCAGTCATTTTCTTGAGGTTCATTTTTGGTTATCCCACGAGTCAGCATTTTATGACTGTAGCAACTTGATTCTAAGAAAAGAACAGCAAATTCTTAAAAAACAAAATAAAACAAAACATTGCAAATGAATTCAGATATCTGCTTGCTATACGTAAAGACAATAAGCTAGCTGGGTGGGATCTCCACCACTCCTGGGCTTCAACTAGCTCTGTCCCAGGATAACCTTGAATTCAGGAATCTGCCTGAGTAGTGCAAACAACAAACTTAGCTGGAGGGATCTTGCCATGAAATCACCACTCTCTAAATCTTGTTATTTCCTTCCTTAATATCTTTCTGACAAGGTGGCTCACACTGCAGCAGCCTCTGTTTTTTAGGTCCATGAAGCCCCCTTCATGTAATTCATACTGCATCCTTATATTTTGCATAGTTGAGAATATATTGAACTCATGTTGCCAAACTCAGTCTATGAGACAATTTTATTCATATCCTTCACCTGTTTGACTATATTTTCTTGTATTTCTTTATGTTTATTTGCTTCCTCATTAATGCTTTTGCTTGCTTGAATGTATTTTCATGTATTTCCTTAAGGAATTTATTCATTTCTTCTTTAAAGGCTCTTATTAGCTTTATTAGATTGAATTTAAAATCCTCTTCTTGTGCTTCAGTTTCATTAGGATATCCAGGGTTTGTTGTAGAAGGATAGCTGCGCACAACTCACCTCTGTAGGCTGTCCCAGATGGATCAATTGGGATAGTGGGCAACTCTTACTGGAATGGGATTGGTTGGGCAGGGTTCCAAGTTTTGGGGTTCTTGAAGGTTTCCACGAGGAAGTAGGATTCTCTTGGTTTCCCACAAGACTCCTCTGGACCAAAGAGTGAGTCCAGAGCTAGACAATGTAGCTCAGGGGACCATGTGCCACCCCCTGAGATTGTTCTTTAGAGGTGAAAACGACCAAAAGACTTTGTGTTATTGGAGAGTGACTAGACACAAAGATATCACATTATATCCATCAGGTTGACTACTACCAAAACCAACAAACCAAATAGAAGATAACATGTTGGCAAAGTTTTAGAGAAAATGGAGCATTGGTCCATTGTTAGTAGCATTGTAAAATGTGTGAGAATATAGAAAGAAGCACGGAGTTTCCTTTAAAAACTTGAGCCGGGCATGGTGGCACATGCCTTTAATCCCAGCACTTGGGAGGCAGAGGCAGGCAGATTTCTGAGTTCAAGGCCAGCCTGGTCTACAGAGTGAGTTCCAGGACAGCCAGGGCTACACAGAGAAACCCTGTCTCAAAAAAACCAAAACCAAAACCAAAACCAAAACCAAAACCAAAACCAAAACCAAAACCAAAACCAAAACAAAAACAAAAATTATCTTGCCCCAGTGGAACCATTGTGGTAAGCTAGTTAGTTTTTCGGGCTGGTGAGATGGCTTGCCAGGTAAGAGCACCTACTACTCTTCCAAAGGTCCCGAGTTCAAATCCCAGCAACCACATGGTAGCTCACAACCATCTGTAACAAAAATCTGATGCCCTCGTCTGGAGTGTCTGAAGACAGCTACAGTGTATAAATAAATAAATAAATAAATAAATAAATAAATAAATAAATCAATCTTAGAACTGCCAAAATGATTTAGCAATTTCACTTCTGGACCTAGATCCAAAAGAGTCAGAAGCAGAACGTTAAAGAAATCTCAGCAAACTCTCCACTGAAGCATTATTCCCCATAGACAAGAGATTTAGTATTCCCTGCAGGCTCATGTACTGGAATACTTGGATGCTAGTTGGTGGGGTATTGTGTAACCCCTGAGATGTGGATCTGACTGAGGGAAATAGTCACTCGGAGAAGGGTGCTGGTTGCAAAAAGCACACCTTTCATCTCAAGAGGAATATCAGATAGTTTAGTCTGGAGCAAAATATGATTGAACAACCTGGGAGCACAGACTTAGGTTACCCCAAAAGCCATGTACCAATGTGGCAACAGTTTCATGATTTCTATGGTAAGAAAATAAAATCATAAATTAAGGCAATTTTCTAATACATTGGTGGGAATGCTGGATAGGTGGCTATAGCAAAGTGGGGGGAACCCTCTATCTGATGATAATCTTACCCTTTGGGTTGGTGGAAGCTAGGGGACTATTAGTATATTCTGAAAGGGTTTTAATCTTATAGTCATGGGCTACTAGGTCAACCACAGAGGTAGGTGATGTGTGGCTCTGAAAAGGGCATAAAATAGTCTAAGATAAGTTTTTCCTAGACTTGAAACATTCCAGCTCTTCATTCCCATGAAGATTCTACCAGTCAGTCACCATTATAGAATCCTTAACACAGGTGAAGCTTTAACTTCAGGTCACAGGACCTTACAGTTTGTAGTTTAATATTACTTCCTGATCCACCGAGATGTAAACAAGTATTTACAGTGATGAGCTGCCCCTGGGCCATGCCCACCCTGCCGTGATGCACTGTACCCTCAAACCAAGAGGCAAAGCAAATGTGTGTCCTTTACACTGCTTCTTGTCAGGTGTGTCACCACAGAAACCAGACACTAGGAAGTGAGTCCCTGATGTCATTACTTGACAGGTGGTTTATAGACATTAGGAAGAGCTCTGTGGGAGAAATAGAAAGAGTTGGCCTTGTAGGCTAGAGCAGCCCTAAAGTTCAATGGGCTGTTCTAGTGGGAGATTTAAGGTTGAGACTGTCAACCAGGTTCATGAAGTTTCAGAAAGACTCTAACAGGAACTGGGGTAGTGGTCAATTATGGTACAGTTGGCATAGAGTCTGCCTGCATTCTAAAAATTTGAGTGAGACTGAATGTTAAAATATTTACATTTAATTTAAATTTAAAATATTTAAAATATAAAAATAAAATAATTTGTTTAGTGAGGAAAATTTCAAGGCAGTGTATCACCTGGGCTATAGAATGGTTACTGCCTACTGTATTTACCCAGATTTACAGTGAGGGAAGGTGAGAAGACAGGCAAAATGTGTAATTTGGAGAGAAGGACTATAAACTGGTTGAAGTTGTGACACTAATATGAAGTTTGATGAGCAAAGGGCCCCGACGCTTGTTAACGTTGGGGACAGAGCAGGTGTAGGTAAAGTACATGCAATTGTTAAAAGATTAGCAACATTAAAGAGATAACCTCCGACTTTGCACAAGAACAACAGGAAAGGTGCTTTGAGGGCAAGAACCCACTCATGGAAAGCTCCAGAAGATAGCAGTGTAAATTCATTTGCAATGAGAGCGCGTCTAACAATGACAGAGCCTCAAGGGAGCCCTGTTGAAAAATGGCTGCTTAACTAAGTAAGTGTCTTTTTAGTTCAGTTATGAAGTCACAGAAAGGCTGTGGTAGTTGTTCGAGGGGGACAGGCCGCATCTTGAGCTGACAGCAGCTGGGTACCATCTGCATGGTACTGATGTTGCAAGGTTCAAAATGCCAGAGTGAGGGAGTCATGAAAGCTTGCAACACGGTTACAGGAGGCCACTGGAGCCAAGCAATGCGTAGCAGGGTGTCGTGAGCGTGCTGTGTCACAAACAGAGGTAAACGTATTTATGTCCTTCTAAAACACTTTATTGAATAATAACAAATCCACAAGCAGTGGTTTCACTGGTAGTCATCTGTCAGATAGCTCCGCTTTCCTTAATGACCCTGGCCAAGGCAAACAGGCCATTCCAACATAATTACTAACTCTTAGCTGATACATTAAACATAAGTTTATAACTTACTAACAACATAAGTCATATGTAACATATCTCTATCCACCTCTATCCCTATATCTATATATTACAGGCTAGCTACCAAGAGTTAAGGTGGCAAACACTTGACAAGCCAGAGTTGGGAGACAGCTGGAAAGTCATAGGAGTCTGTAGGGTGAGATAACAAAGGACCCTGAGCCCTCTGGACAGGCACTGAAGTCATGGTTGGATTTGACTGCAGGGTCATGGTTGAGCTGTAGAGTTGAGTTCCACTGCAGAATCTAAAAGGCAAGACTGGGTCCAGATGAATGGATGAGCAATTGCACTGGATGGCAGCGCAAGATGGATCAATAAGAGGATGGTAGATGGCAACTTGAGTAATCTGTGGCAAAGTGGGGACCAGGCTGAATCGAAGGCATTGGGACTTCAGGAATTCTTCACCCATTAGACCCTCGATGCACCTACGGAGTGGTCAGATGATAGGTTGGTGGGGACCATCACCATCACAGTGCCAGGTGTTCTCTTTAAAGGGCATAGATGAGGGAGCCACGTGCTTTCTCAGACTGGTATCTTTGGTTTGGTTTTTCTGATATGATTTTGTTTGCTTATAGGAATCTACATATAGTCCCAGTTCACTCTAACAAGTTTATAGAGAGGACCTTCTCTATACCCAGGAGTAAGTAATTTATCATCTGTGTTGTGTAGTCAGGGTTAAGCAGATGGTGCTGTTCATACTTCCAGCCAGGCAGAGTCATCCTACATCTGCAAACAGAATCTCAAGCCTCTTGTAAAAAGAAGACTCTCAGCCCGGCAGTGAGGTGAACACCTTTCATCCCAGCACCAGTGGGTCTCTGAGTTCGAGGCCAGCCTGGTCTACAGAGCAAGTTCCAGGACAACTAAGGCCACATAAAGAAACCCTGTCTTAAAAAATCCAAACAAACCAAAACCCAAAACCTACCTCTCACCCTCCAGAAGGCAAGACACAATCTGAAAACAACAACAACCATGACAACAGAAACCCCTAACAACATTAGGAACAAACCAGTACCCCAGAGCACTTGACTCTATCTGCATATGTATCAAAAGATGGCCTAGTCGCCATCAATGGAAAGAGCGGCCCATTGGACTTGCAAACTTTATATGCAGGAGAATGCCAGGGCCAAAAATTGCGAGTGGGTGGGTAGGGGAGTGTGTGTGGGGGGGGAGGGTATGGGGGACTTTTGGGATAGCATTGGAAATGTAAAAGAGGAAAATACCTAATAAAAATTAAAAAAAAAAAAGAAACCCCTAGCACATTCCTTTACACACTAACACCAGGCCATATTCTCTTCATGGGATATCCGAGTCTGCTGTGCATGAAGCTGTAAGGTGAAGCCTATATTACAATGGAGATCAGAAATCCAGGAAGTTTGCCAAGGCAAGCTGCAGTCACTGGGTGGAAATGGCCCACGAGAGGAACTACAATGGCTTCGGGCAACAGAGCTGGAGGGCCAGGGCTAATCAAGCCCTAGTTAAGGAGCTGCAACAGCTGGTGTAGCCCCTCATTAGTGTGAGCAAACAACCGGGAGCCTGTAAGTAAGCAATTAAAGATAAAAAACAATTTCCTGATGTGAAGGAGCTTCTATGGAGGAAGCCTGATAAGGAAGGGGAGAGATGGGATGGAAAAAACCTAATTAGCAATCCAAAGAGCAGCTTGTGGATGCTTCCAGAACACAGGGGGAAATGCTAAGGTGATGGCTACACCTGAGAAGGTGGCATGTCCAGGGATGTCCCGAGGACCAAGAGCCTGGGTGAGGGGGAAGGGCTGAAGTAGGGTGCCTGGAGACGTCTCAGACAGATCAAGACCATCAAGAATTGCATCATTCATTCCAACAAAAAGAAGGCAAGCATCATCCACTTAATAGATGGGGTGAGTGGCTCAGACATGGGGAGAGTGAGGAACCCTGACAGTGACAGGGAGCTGGCCCTGGGATGCAGACAGATCAGAGCTATCTCTGTATCTTCTCTGCAGGAGGAACTTGCCAGCTGATGGGGTGTGTGGTACCTCCTAGGTTGCCCGTGCTCCAGCAGATGGCTCCATATCCAGAATCAACTGGATTCAGTGAGATATGAATATGGGAGGGGCATGTGCTCGAAGTCAGGGGAAGCTGTAGGAGGACAACAGTCAGCATGGATCTGGGCTCCTGCTTCCTTAAGTGTTTCATAAAAAAAGACTAAAGAAGCATCTGGGAATATTCGCTTTTTCATTGTAAAGGAAAAAAAAAAAGCCTTCAGAAGCACCTAAGTGGATTTTAGCTCCTCTGAGTCTTTTACCTTTTTCTTGAGTTCGATCATGACAATCAAATGACCGCATGATGGGCAAGGGCATGGATTTACCCCGTCCAATCAAGCCTCTGCATAAGGTCCCAGAGAAACAATCCACGCAATGCGCAGTACAAGGACCGTCCAGCAGAGGGAAGCATAGGCCGTGGTATGGGCATTCATAGTGTCCTGGCCACTGTCCTGATTTGTTAGTTGTTTAGGTATAAACAGAGGCACAAGGTAGCCAGACACAAAACAGAAAACAAGACTGATCCACTTCTGACCTCCAGTGCCACCCACAAAGTAAATAGAAGGCACACAGACAATTGACCAAAAGTCTGAAAGAGCCTTGAAGAGAAGTCCCTGGGGCAAGCCACATCCAGAGACCTATCTATGCTCCTGCCCCTGGACTGGGGTGGGTGGGGGTGGGGGTGGAGTGGGAGGGGTGAGAAGGGGGGAGGGGGAGAGGAGAAGGGTTGGGAGTTGGGGGGATTTCCTTGTGAAAGCAATACTTATTTAAGGTGGTACCTATGGGTGTGGAACACAGAGGGAGCAGGAAGATAGGATTTCTTCTGGGTGACTATGAGGAAGAGGTGGTGGTGGTGGTGGGAGCACACAGTGTGCTCTGTTCTCGACAGGGATGGCAGTTATAGTGCTGACTAAGAGGAACCAACCTGAAGGACTGGAATTTGCAAAGCAGTGAGGTGCTCTCTGCTACTGGGGGCTGGGAGAGTATCTGTGTTCCACGAAGGCATGGAACATAGAAGAGCATCCCCAGTGATTTGCAGAAACTGGGCTGTTTAAATAAAAATAAAAGAATAAAGAAGAAAAGGAGGAAGAGGAGGAGGACGAGAGAGGAGGAAGAGGGAGGAAGAGGAAAGGGAGGAGGAGGAAGAGGAGAGGGAGGAAGAGGAGGAGGAGGAGGAGGAGGAAGAGGAGAAGAAGAAGAAGAAGAAGAAGAAGAAGAAGAAGAAGAAGAAGAAGAAGAAGAAGAAGAAGAAGAAGAAGAAGAAGAAGAAGACGACGACGACAGAGGGAGGGGAAAGGGAGGAGAGAGACTTTGGGGGAGAAACAGAAGATTCCAGAGCTCATTTCTTAAAGCAAGCAGTAGTTTTTGTGCGCCAGAGATGTGTGGTGGGATCAAGAGTTGGCTCCTCGAGTAATGGGGCTTGCTATGTAAGCCTGGCACCATGAATCTCATTCTAGGAGCCTTAATTCCACAAAACTTATCCTCTGCTCTCCATAATACTCATCCTCTGACCTACATACGGACCCTTTGGCCCATGAGTCCTTTTGTAACAGTGCGGGTTGCCTATGCATAGTTATGTCTGTATATGGGTGTTTTGTTTTGCTTGCATGTATAGCTGTGTACCACGATCATGCCTGGTGCTCCCGGAGGCTAGAAGAAGTCATTGGATCTCCTTGAGCTTGAGTTAAAAGATCATTTTGAGCCACCATGTGGATGCTGGGAATCAAAACCTGGGTCCTCTGGAAGAGCAGCCAGTGCTCCTTAACCTTTGAGCCGTCTGGGAAGAGCCTGGATTTCTAGAAACAACCCTGATTCATAAGCTGGAGATTTTCAGTGTAGGGTGAGCAATATTCTCGAACACAGATTCTCAGCAGTGGCGATACTGTCCTCAGTGGTCAAACATTATATTTTTATAGGAGGGGGGAAAGATGAATAACACCACACACATAGTCCAGTCCATGCATGTCTATGTATAAGTAGTCTTAAGCTATCATGAGAAGGTTGTGGTGAGAAAAGAAATATCCAAAGGGCTCTTTAGGGCAGTGGAAGTCTGGCTTAGAGCAGCCTGGCTGCTCTGACTGTGGGTCCCTGCTGGCTGCATCTTGAGACCCACAGTGCCCCATCCTTAACTTGTGTGGTTCTTCGTGCTGTGCTGGGCCTCTTTCTACCACTTGTTTTTGATGCCTCTTTGCTGATCTCTAAAAGAAAGAAGAAGAAAGAAACACTGTTCTTTGTCCGTGGACACTCCGTGAGGAGTCTCCCAACCCTCGAAGGGCCTCACATACTTCAGAGCTGAGGATTGCAGACTCCAAGTTGCCTCCTCTCCCGAGGGTGGGAAAGTGGAAAGTTCAGTATAGAAAGAACACTTCTGTCACGTCTCCAAATTACATAGTTGTCCCAAGAATATGTATGTGCCTGTGTTGCTAGCTCACAATATAGTTCAATACTTTCCAAATGTCTGAGACATTATAAAGTCTTATATGAGTAGAAGACCTGTCCAAGATGGAGAGCCAGTGTGGAGGGTCACACGTTGAATCTGAGTACTTGGTAGGCAGAGGCAAGTGTATCTTATCTTTCTGAATTTGAAGCCAGGCTGATTTACATAGTGAGTTTGAAGCCAGCTAGGGGTACATAGCAAAAAAACAAACAAACCAAACCACTGTATCAAAAAAAAAAAAAAACCAAAAAAGAAAGAAAGAAAGAAAGAAAGAAAGAAAGAAAGAAAGAAAGAAAGAAAGAAAGAAAGAAGATCAAAGAGATTGGACACAAAGAGATCTACCCACCTTTGCCTCCTAAGTGCTGGGATTATAGGCACAGGCTACCACATGCAGCTGGCGTAACAGTTTATTTTAGCAGAGAACAACAGTACCAGAGATAAGGATTCAGAGTCTAGCTGACAGATGATGGGGCTGGTTAAGAGCATGCAGTGCCCTTGCAAAGGACTGGAGTTCCATGTGCAGCGAGATCCTCTCCCCATCCTCAGCCACAGCCACAGTCAGGTGCGTGAGTTCAGATGCAGCTCTAAGCATCTACCTGTTTCTCACAGAGCCCGACATCACTGAGAACTGCAGGAGCTTGCATGGACACCCGTCTTCTAAGTTTGTTTTTGCTTCAGAAATAATTTTCTCTCACATGCTTCCTTGACCAAATTATTTCACTTTAAACAAAGATTTTATTTTAAATTATGTTTTTTTTTAATTATGAATAATGGAGAAACAGGTAGACATAAACAACACAGACGTAGACCTTGGGAAGTTTTTAGTAATCTTTACGATTGTTAAATCTAAAGGGTTGACACCCTCTTTCTTAGGTCTCAACTGAGGTGACCTGTGGCTGTTTCTTTATCAAAAACTCCTTGGCCATTCCTTACCTCTCTTTGCCCCTCGCCTGTTCTCTCTGAAAATCTCTCTGCTAACACGGAGGTCATGTATCCCTCGACCCCTGCACCAGCTCTGAGAGATTTGCCCAGGCTGAGCCTTTCCAATGGCAGGTGCCACACCTTATCCTTGCTCTCAGTGTCTTGGTCACCTCCTTCACGTTCGTAGATGAGTCATCTTTCCACAAAGTCCTCCTGCTCACCGCCTTGAGCTTCTCTTGAACTCCATGTCCAGGTGAGGCCACTCCTGCTGAGACGACTCATGTGTGGTTGAAATGGAGGTTCCTGGAACACTCCTTCCTTCCTACATAGGCTCCCGATCCCAGCCCCCCTTCCAAGTGAATGTACCTCACTTTTGCTGCTTTATCTTATGTGCACCATGCTTTCTCCCCACACATCACTATAAGTTCCCACCCCAGGGAGTTCTTATAAGAATTAACCAGGTAGCTGGGCAGTGCTGGTGCACACATTTAATCCTGGCTCTTGAGAGGCAGAGGCAGGCAGGTATATGTGAGTTTTGATTCCTTGAGGCCAGCCTGGTTTACAGAGCTAGTTCCAGGACATCCAAGGGCACACAAAGAAAAACCAAACCAAACCAAAAACCAAACCAACCAAACAAATGAAGATTTAACCAAATAAATAAATATGGAGGGATTCGGGATCAGGGCAGATTCTGATTCCTGTTTCTAAGACTCATAAACCATGAGGCACAGGCCTGGGATTCTTCAGGCAGTGAGGAAGGGACTTCCATGTAGCACCCATGTTCAAACAGGCAACACCCGAAGGCCACTGGGCACCTCTAAAGCATCGCAGGGACAGCCCTATGTCTGTCGTGAAGACAGCTTCTGGGTGAGGGGTGGCAGAGGCCCAGAGGCTCTGCAGTGGACAGGACTGGTGGATGGATGAGTGTCCTTCACTGAGGAGGGGAGGACACAGCACTTTTTCCTCTCGGGACTTTGGAAGCTGCCTCCCCAAGGACAGCTGCATCCACTGACATGAGAACACCTTTCTGAAGCTTTTCTGGGGGCTTTTTCTCTGAACTGCCTGTCAGGGCTAGGACCCAGGCTCTTCTGTACCTTATCTCAAAGTAGCAAAGTTTATTTACTCTCCCTTTAGTTAGGAAGGATGGTTTCCATCCTAGTGTGCATAAATAAAGAGGAAACCTGACACTCTGCACCCTTCACCTTGGGCTGTGTAACCTCAGAACAGGATTCCAACATGTTCCAGTTCACCATTTACTCAGTGGCAAAACAGGTCTGGTGAAATTTAAAGCCAGTTCGCTGTGCTGACCAGAACTCCTGTGTGCCTGCCTATCCAGTGAGTTCAGAACGAACTCCATCAGATCTACAGGCTTTGCTGAAGCCTCCTCCTGTACCCCCTTGCTGGAGTCTCCTCCAGCATCCCCTTACCCATCATCTCATCTTGACGGGGCTTTTTTTTCTGCAGTCTTCTTTTGGAATTTGACCAGTTCGGACGTTTTTTTCTTCTTGCTAAGAAGAAAAGAAAACAAAGTCTTTTATAGTCACATAGAGCTGTCATTCTTTTTTATTTAAAGAATTCAACTATGTTTTTGTCTGTTAATTGTGCACTTGCACGTGTGTATATGTGTATGTTTTAACTCCGAGTTATCTCTCTGATCTCAACCCTAACCTTTTTAAATGATCAGCTGGGAAGGAAGAAGAGATCAGAGTTTTGAACTAGAAGGTGCAAGCTTCAAGGACAAGTGTTAAAATGAGAATTCTTTGAATCAGTTCTTGGGAAATTAAGCTAGGGAACAGACAATGGTAGATCCTAAGGATGACTTCTGGGCATGAGAACCCAAGAATTTGTGAAGGGAAAACAAGAACCAGACGTGAGGAGATAAAGACTTGAGCAGCTGGAGTATTGGATTGTTTGCCTGCTATCCCAGCACTTGAAAGCATCCAGGATCATGGAAAGAACTGAGGTGGGAGAAAACGGACTTGGAAGGCTTCCAGGAAGCAATGGGGAAACCAATGGATGACAGTATCAGAAAGGTCACAGTGTTTTTATCATTATTATCATTATCATAATTATGACATTTATCAGTATGTGGAGGTTGGGCATATGTTCCATGGTACACATGGAGAGGCCAAGAAACAACTTGTGAGTTGGGTCTGTTCTTCCACCATATGGGTTGCAGGGATCAAATTCAGGTCACCAGGCTTGGTGGCAAGGACCTCGAGGTAGTGAGCCATTTGCCAGACCAATGACACATTTTAATTGACTGGTGACATCTCAGAGTAGAAGATGGGAGAGTGCCAAAGGCGAGGTGGGAAGAGGTTAGAGAAGCACATCCCTGAAGAGGAAGCTTCCCCAGGCAGGACAAGTGAGGAGAAACTGAAAAAGTGCATCCTGCTGGCAACACAGGAAGTGACTTGGCTGCCAGTGACCCTCGGATGGCAAGTGAGGAATGAAACCCCAGCTCTTGGCCCTCAGAGCTGCATTTCAAAATGCCCAAGCAAAAGGAACAGGAACCACTCCCAAGTTCTGCAGCAACAGTCTACACCAGAACTGATTGACTGTGCCTGCTGCAAGGGAGAGTCCTCTAGAGGTAGGGGAGCCAGAAAGCTGAAGCTACAGGGAGCCAGTGGGAACAACAGAGGCTGTTCTCTACCTGAGACCTGCTGATTTTATGTTCATTTGACAACGTGCCAGCACCTTGGTTCTAAAAGTCCACTTTGTTTTCACACTCTCGGTTGACACATGCTTCTCTCTCGAGTGTCTGGGCCCAACCTGGGCTCCCCTTGTGATTTCTCTACTCTTCAAAGAAGAAAACTGAAGTAGTAGAGTAGTCACTCTGCTGAATGACAAATTCTGCATTTTTACCATTGCATATGTCTGCAAGCCTCAGACAGAGCTGGCTCCTGTCTAAAGAAACTCATCCTTCATACTGTGTTTCATAGCATGAAAATCAGGTTCCGGCTGAGCAGTTATCTCTGTGTTACTTGGCCTATGTGTAAGCTCCTGACGACATGAGCCATATGTGTTTCCTATATCCCCCCTGTGCTTGGCATGAAATAGTCTCTCATTAAACTATATGTCAACTATCAATGAAAAAATGAATGAATGGATGAGCTGGGCGTGTTGGCGCACACCTTTAATCCCAGCACTTGGTAGGCAAAGGCAGGCGGATTTCTGAGTTTGATGCCAGCCTGGTCTACAAAGTGAGTTCCAGGATAGCCAGGGCTACACAGAGAAACCCTGTCTCGGAAAAACCAAAAAAAAAAAAAAAAAAAGAAAAGAAAAAGATGTGAACAGAATGCCTGCTCCAGCAATCACACCTGAGATCAAATGGAGCCATTCTCTTTCCACATCTACATTACTTCTCATTTCCCACCTTTAATTTACTACAGGTAGTCATAAACTAAGATTTAACGTTCTTACCTTCCACGAGGAAGAATAAAACTGTGCTTTGAAAACAGTCAAAGGAAACCTTTGCTGATGTTACCAATTCCCAACCCTTCCCATTTAGCCATCGACTACCTGCTTGCTAACCATGCATCTGAAATCTACCCAATCAGAAGCGGTGGTACAAATTTTAAATCCAGCCAATCAGCAGTAGTCACCTTCCAACTGCTTGGATGATTGTTTCAGGGTAGCCTGTGCATAACCACTTCTGCTTTGCAAAGTCTACAGACCCTGAAATACCTGCTTCTCGAAGTTCTAGACACAACCAATTGTGGCCTTTTCTGTAGAAGCCATATGCTTTGAGTGCAGTGTCTCCTCCCACCCCTACCAGGGCCTTCACTCAACAAGCTTTCAGCTTCAGGTATGGGAGTGGTAGTCTCCAGCTTCCATATATGCTGTTATCCATAAGATCATCTGAAGGCTTGCTGGGAGTGTCCTACAGATGCAAATTCCAGACTGCTTGTGCACAATTCAGATAGTGTTCCTGAACCACCACACCAAGTGACTCAGTCTCAACTGGAACTTGTTTCATTGTGCTTTTATTTCTGAGTCAGGTTAGTTAAAGATGCGTGTAGAAATCAACATAGAGAAATTTCTGTCTTAATTTGTAGGTACAGTATGTAGCAAATATTCTGTCTCTATGTTTATTCTTGCTACATTTAATCTCGGGAACTTTTAAAAAGTGATTTCCCTTGTTTCTGCCCCTGATTCGCCCATCTTTCTGAATAGCAGAAAATAACGGAACAAAACAGACAGATGGACTTGAAGGTCTGACAAGTTCCCAAGCCAAACCAGCCTCACAAATTAATGAATGTGGACCCACCCACCAGACAGAAGCCAAAGTACAAAGAACCTTGGTCCTACTCTACCATGGAACGTTCACAAAGGCACATGATGGCTTGCCAGTCTGAGAATAAGTCATTTTTCTCACTGTGGATGTAAGCTTGAGTCAACTACTATCAGGTCATTGATGTCCCCCTTTTAGCCCGTGCTTCTCTTGAGAGCCTGGTAGTCCACCCATGGCAACACACTGTTCACACTGAGAACCACACATCCTTCTTCCATTCATCATGGGGTTGCTGTCTCAAAGCCAGTCTCCCACGGCAGAACCCGGGCTCCTCCTTGTGTTCTCACAACCACTCTGCGTTTTGTACTTAATAATCAGCAGGACTTAACTAATGGTTCCACTTCACAATGGAATTCCGGGGTGGGGGGCGCAGGACGGGGGCTTTACATGTTTGTCAAGTAGCTCTATATAACAAGGGAGGAGGTTCTCTAGTGGCTCCACTTCCCCACCAGTACTTGTCATTCTACACTATTCTCGGGGAAATGTTGCTTTCTTTGACAAAGCCCCTCAACTGTGAAGTTGAGATCTTTTTGAAAATGGAACTTCCAGATTATGTGGTCACAGATGTATTTCAGAGGTCCTGAAAGACTCATCTATGCTTGTCTCTATAATCAATCATTCTAAGCCACCAGGACCTGACTAGATGTGATAAAAGCCCTTGTCCCTTCCCTGGAATGCCTCGCCTAATCACAGTAGCTTCTCCCATCTCTCCTAAGCTCATTATCTTAGTACTTTCATCTTCTACTTTTGCTTGATGAGCAATGTAATGTTATATGCTTGAGAAGATCAGTGCCTCATCTAGACGTTTATTTTCTATGGGGTGTGTAGTGGCTATTCCTGGTTGTCAACTTGACAATATTTGGAATGAACTACAATCCGGAATTGGAAGGCTCACCAGTGACCCTTATCTGGAGGCTTGGAGATCCTTATCTGGATCTTGGTTTGAAGATCTTGAGCCATATTGGCTATGGATTCCAGAAGATTGAATCTCCGAGTTTAAGGAACACACCTTTAATCTGGGCTACGCCTTTCATCTGGGATTAAAGGTGTGGTGGAACACACCTTTAATCTGGGCTACACCTTCTGCTGGAGACAATATAAGGACATTGGAAGAAGGGAGTCTAGCTCTTGCTCCTGCTCCTTCGCCTGCTTGCTGCGTGAGACTGAGTAACTGCTAGATCCTTGGACTTCCATTCACAGCTGTGACTGAACGATTGTTGGGAATTGAGCTGCCGACTGTAAGTCATCAATAAATTCCTTTATTATCTAGAGACTATCCATAAGTTCTGTGACTCTAGAGAACCCTGACTAATACAGAAGTTGGTACCAGGAGTGGTTCTAGAGTAACAGAAGTACAAGGATGAATCTTTTAAAATTCTGGAATTGGCTTGTTGATCCACCAGCACTTTCAACTATTGAAACCTCTCCAGATTCTCTCCCTCCTGGGAGCTCAGAGAATTTTGAAGACCCATGGTTGAAACTATATTCCGAACTTAAAGAAGCTAATGCCCTTGATTTTCTTAATGAATTAGGTGATTCAGTGCACAAAGCTTTCTACAAGATGGGGAAAAAATCGAAAAATGATTTTACTGGCTGGCTTCTCTTAGTATCTGTGGAAAAAATGATGAATGAAAGGAAGGAGTTGTGTGATAAAATCGAAAGGCTCCAGACAGAAGTAAACGATCTAAAAGTTGCTAAGTGTGTCCTTGAGGAGAATCTTCTCTCTTGTAGCAATAGAGCTCAAGTTGCAGAAAATCAAACAGAAACTCTCATTGTAAGGTTGGCTGAACTACAGCGAAAATTCAAGTCTCAGCCTCAGAGTGTGTCGACAGTTAAAGTAAGGGCTCTAATTGGCAAAGAATGGGATCCTACAACATGGGATGGGGATGTGTGGGAAGACCATGTTGAAGCTGAGAATTTTGAATCCTCAGATTCTCAAGGGTTTGCCCCACCTGAGGAAGTAGTACCCTCAGCCCCACCTCTTGAAATAATGCCTTCCCCACATGAGGAAATTAATTTTGCAGAGTCTGCTCACGGCCCACCAATAGTTTCTTCTAGACCTGTAACCAGACTCAAAGCAAAACAGGCTCCTAGAGGGGAGGTAGAAAGTGTAGTCCATGAGGAAATTCGCTACACTACTAAGGAGCTTAATGAGTTTGCTAATTCATTCAAGCAGAAACCTGGTGAATATGTGTGGGAATGGATTTTAAGGGTGTGGGATAAGGGTGGAAGGAACATAAAACTAGAGCAGGCTGAGTTTATTGACATGGGTCCTCTGAGTAGAGATTCTAGGTTTAATACGGAAGCTCGCATAGTTAAAAAAGGTGTCAAAAGTTTGTTTGAATGGTTGGCTGAGGTGTTTATCAAAAGATGGCCTACTGGAAATGACTTGGAAATGCCTGATATTCCGTGGCTTAGTGTTGATGAAGGGATTTTAAGACTTAGGGAAATTGCAATGCTAGAGTGGATATATTGTGTAAAGCATAATTGTCCACAATGGGAAGGTCCAGAAGATATGCCTTTCACCAGCTCTATAAGACGCAAATTGGTGAGAGGGGCACCAGCACATTTGAAGGGTTTTGTTCTTTCCCTTTTCCTTATGCCAGATCTTAGCATTGGAGATGCTTCCGCTCAATTAGATGAATTAAATTCACTGGGTTTAGTTGGATTCCGAGGTAACAAGGGCCAGGTGGCAGCATTGAATCGCCGGAGACAAGGTGATTCTAGTTATTATAATGGACAGCGTAGACAAAAGAATGTTTATAATAACATACCCAGTAATGGTCAGCACAGGAAAGGTGAAATTTATAATGGCATGACTCGGTTGGACCTTTGGTACTGGCTAACCAATCATGGTGTTTCCAGGAATGAAATACATAGGAAGCCTACTGCATATTTGTTTGATCTGTATAAGCAGAAAAATTCTCAAACAAATGAAAGAAAGGCTACATTAGATCGTGGTAAACAGCCAAATGAAAGAAAGGCTACATTAGATCGTGGTAAACAGCAATCTCGGCCAGTGAATCAATTTCCAGACTTGAGACAGTTTACAGATCCAGAACCCCTTGAATGAAGGGGTGGCCAGGTTCCGCTGAGGAAGGATCTTGATAAGACACCCAAAGGTTTTGCTGTTACCCTTTCTCCAGTTCTTCCCCAGAGGGACCTACGGCCTTTTACAAGGGTAACTGTACACTGGGGAAAAGGAAATAATCAGACTTTTCGGGGTCTGCTGGATACTGGTTCTGAGTTGACACTGATCCCAGGGGATCCCAAGAAACACTGTGGCCCTGCAGTTAAAGTAGGGGCTTATGGAGGGCAGGTGATTAATGGAGTTTTGACTGATGTCCGACTCACAGTAGGTCCAGTAGGTCCCCGGACACATCCTGTGGTGATTTCCCCAGTTCCAGAATGTATAATTGGGATAGATATACTCAGAAATTGGCAGAATTCTCATATTGGTTCCCTGAACTGTAGAGTGAGGGCTATTATGGTTGGAAAGGCCAAATGGAAGCCTTTAGAGTTGCCTTTGCCAAAGAAAATAGTGAATCAAAAACAGTATCGTATTCCTGGAGGCATTGCAGAAATTACTGCCACTATCAAGGACTTGAAAGACGCAGGGGTGGTGGTTCCCACCACATCTCCGTTTAACTCTCCTATCTGGCCAGTGCAGAAAACAGATGGATCATGGAGAATGACAGTTGATTATCGAAAACTAAATCAGGTAGTAACTCCAATTGCAGCTGCTGTACCAGATGTAGTTTCGTTACTTGAGCAAATTAACACATCTCCTGGCACCTGGTATGCGGCTATTGATCTGGCAAATGCCTTCTTCTCAGTACCTGTCCATAAGGACCACCAGAAGCAATTTGCTTTCAGTTGGCAAGGCCAACAGTATACCTTCACAGTTTTGCCTCAAGGATATATTAACTCTCCTGCCCTGTGTCATAATTTAGTTAGAAGGGATCTTGATCGTTTGGATCTTCCACAAAATATCACATTGGTGCACTATATTGATGACATTATGCTGATTGGACCAAGTGAGCAGGAAGTAGCAACCACTTTGGACTCATTGGTAACACATATGTGTATCAGAGGATGGGAAATAAATCCAACCAAAATTCAAGGACCATCTACCTCAGTGAAATTCTTAGGAGTCCAGTGGTGTGGGGCATGCAGAGATATTCCTTCTAAGGTGAAAGATAAGTTATTGCACCTGGCCCCTCCTACAACCAAGAAAGAAGCACAACGTTTAGTGGGTCTATTTGGATTCTGGAGACAACACATCCCTCACTTGGGTGTGTTACTTAGGCCTATTTACCAAGTGACTCGGAAAGCTGCTAGCTTTGTGTGGGGCCTGGAACAGGAGAAGGCCCTTAAACAGGTCCAGGCTGCTGTGCAGGCTGCTCTACCACTTGGACCATATGACCCAGCAGACCCGATGGTACTTGAGGTATCTGTGGCTGATAGAGATGCTGTTTGGAGCCTCTGGCAGGCCCCTGTAGGTGAATCACAGAAAAGACCTTTGGGATTTTGGAGCAAAGCTCTACCATCATCTGCAGACAACTATTCTCCCTTTGAAAAACAGCTCTTGGCCTGCTATTGGGCCTTAGTGGAAACTGAACGTTTGACAATAGGACACCAAGTTACTATGCGACCTGAACTACCCATCATGAGCTGGGTACTATCAGACCCTGCAAGTCATAAAGTGGGACGCGCACAGCAGCAGTCTATTATCAAATGGAAGTGGTATATACGTGATCGGGCCAGAGCAGGTCCTGAAGGCACAAGCAAGTTACATGAAGAAGTTGCTCAAATGCCTATGGTTTCTACTCCTGTTACAATGCCATCTGCTGCCAAGCATGCACCTATAGCCTCATGGGGTGTTCCCTATGATCAACTGACCGAAGAGGAGAAGACTAGAGCCTGGTTTACTGATGGCTCTGCACGTTATGCAGGCACCACCCAGAAGTGGACAGCTGCAGCATTACAACCCCTTTCTGGGACAACCTTGAAAGACACAGGTGAAGGGAAATCTTCACAGTGGGCAGAACTTCGGGCAGTACACATGGTATTACAGTTTGTTTGTAAGAAGAAGTGGCCAGATGTACGATTATTCACTGACTCATGGGCTGTAGCCAATGGATTGGCTGGATGGTCAGGGACTTGGAAAGATCACAATTGGAAAATTGGTGAGAAAGACAACTGGGGAAGAAGTATGTGGATAGATCTCTCCAAATGGGCAAAGGATGTGAAGATATTCGTGTCCCATGTAAATGCTCACCAAAAGTTGACTTCAGCCGAGGAGGAGTTCAATAATCAAGTGTATAAGATGACCCGTTCTGTGGACAGTCAGCCTCTCTCCCCAGCCATCCCTGTCATTGCTCAATGGGCACATGAACAAAGTGGTCATGGTGGTCGAGATGGAGGTTATGCTTGGGCTCAGCAACACGGGCTTCCACTCACCAAAGCTGACCTGGCTACTGCTGCTGCTGATTGCCAGATCTGCCAACAGCAGAAACCAACACTGAGCCCCAGATATGGCACCATTCCTCGAGGTGACCAGCCAGCAACCTGGTGGCAGGTTGACTACATTGGACCACTTCCTTCGTGGAAAGGACAGCGTTTTGTTCTTACTGGAGTAGATACTTATTCTGGTTATGGATTTGCCTTTCCTGCACGTAATGCCTCTGCTAAAACCACCATTCACGGATTGACAGAATGCCTCATCTATCGTCATGGTATTCCACACAGTATTGCTTCTGACCAAGGAACTCATTTCACAGCCAGAGAAGTTCGACAGTGGGCCCACGATCATGGAATACACTGGTCTTACCACATTCCCCATCATCCTGAAGCAGCTGGGCTGATAGAAAGATGGAATGGCCTTTTGAAGACGCAGTTACAGCGCCAATTAGGTGGTAACAGCTTGGAAGGCTGGGGCAGAGTTCTTCAGAAGGCAGTATATGCTTTGAATCAGCGCTCGATATATGGTACAGTTTCACCCATAGCCAGGATTCATGGGTCCAGGAATCAAGGGGTGGAAAAAGGAATAGTTCCACTTACTATCACTCCTAGTGACCCTCTAGGAAAATTTTTGCTTCCTGTCCCCATAACTCTAGGTTCTGCTGGCCTAGAAGTTTTGGCTCCAGAGAGGGGAGTCCTCCTACCAGGAGCTACAACAAACATTCCATTGAACTGGAAGCACAGACTTCCCCCTGGTCATTTTGGGCTTCTAATGCCCTTAAACCAACAGGCTAAAAAAGGAATAACAGTGTTAGGAGGGGTGATAGATCCAGATTACCATGGAGAAATTGGATTACCTCTTCACAATGGTGGTAAGCAAGATTATGTCTGGAGTGTAGGAGATCCCTTAGGGCGTCTCTTAGTACTACCATGTCCTGTGATTAAGGTCAATGGGAAACTACAACAGCCTAATCCAAGCAGGATGACAAAGAACGCAGATCCATCAGGAATGAAGGTATGGGTCAATCCTCCAGGAAAAGAGCCAAGACCTGCTGAGGTGCTGGCTGAAGGAGAAGGAAATACAGAATGGGTAGTAGAGGAAGGTAGTTATAAATACCAATTAAGGCCACGTAACCAGTTGCAGAAACGAGGATTATAAAGTAATATGAATGCCCATTGTAAATTTACTAATGCGTTTGCGATTGTACGAGGGATAGTTATATCATGTTAGGCGTATTTACAACCTTGTTATTGTTTCATGTGAACATGAGATATTATTTGTGTCAAGTTGACAAGGGGTGGATTGTAGTGGCTATTCCTGGTTGTCAACTTGACAATATTTGGAATGAACTACAATCCGGAATTGGAAGGCTCACCAGTGACCCTTATCTGGAGGCTTGGAGATCCTTATCTGGATCTTGGTTTGAAGATCTTGAGCCATATTGGCTATGGATTCCAGAAGATTGAATCTCCGAGTTTAAGGAACACACCTTTAATCTGGGCTACGCCTTTCATCTGGGATTAAAGGTGTGGTGGAACACACCTTTAATCTGGGCTACACCTTCTGCTGGAGACAATATAAGGACATTGGAAGAAGGGAGTCTAGCTCTTGCTCCTGCTCCTTCGCCTGCTTGCTGCGTGAGACTGAGTAACTGCTAGATCCTTGGACTTCCATTCACAGCTGTGACTGAACGATTGTTGGGAATTGAGCTGCCGACTGTAAGTCATCAATAAATTCCTTTATTATCTAGAGACTATCCATAAGTTCTGTGACTCTAGAGAACCCTGACTAATACAGGGTGTCAAGCTCTAGAGCACCACTGGGTATGTCAACCCCATCCAGGGTGGGCTCTACACTCAGGAGTAGTTGATCACACAAACTTTGGGGGGTGGAGGCTTCTCTTGTTTGAGTATTTTTTTTTTTGTTCTTTCGGTTTGTTTTGATTTTTTAAGAGAGAGCAAGAGACACACAAATACAGGCAAGAGACAGAATTTGGAGAGGATCTGGGATGAGTTGGTGATGGGAAAAGAATACTATCAAAACCCATTGTATAGCATTATATTACACCAGTAATTTATTAAAATACTATAACTTCCCTTTTCTCTCCCTATCCACAGACACAATTCTCTCAAACCATTGATTGATAACCCTTACTTAGTGAAGTAGGATTAGGAGTTTGGATTCAGTGTCCTCTAACAGAAAAGACATTTCAATACAGACACTACTTAATTGTCTCTCTTGTAAGCTTCAAATGATGTACTTCCCAAAAGAGAAACCAAAAATGGAAAGTTCCTTTACTGGAGCTGGGGAGATGGCTTAGTGTAGATCTTCCATTGATCTTCCAGAGGACCTTAGTTTGGTTCCCAGCACCAGTATCAGATGGATCACAACCACCTGCAACTCTACTCTGGTTACAACATCCTCTCCTGGCCTCTAGGATTTCCTCATATGCACATGCACAAACCACACTTAGACACACATACATACACAGAATTAAAAACAAATCTTTAAAAGTTCCTATACTACTAAGGAAATACATTATTCTATGATTCCATAAAGAAGCAGCAACCAGAATAATCCTAATTAATCATTAAGTTTAATGATTAATCATCCAGCAATGAACTTCTACAAGCCAACTGATGATTTGTATAGTCATACTTCTGGACAGTCACCAATCAGGAACAGCCACATTCTACTTGCCTACTAGAAATCAACCAGCAGCCCCCCCACACAAACATAGCCACTTATGAAGATCCACCAATTGGCTCAGTTCAATTCTTGCACATATCCTCTACAATTCTGAGAGAATTGGACTCACAAGCATAGTTTTTCATTAGTTTAAAATAACTTGGTTAGTACCAGTTAAAAATGGTACTTGGGAAGGTCTTTGCACCTCTCGCTAGCATTAGATTTTCTCTCCCTGGAATCTGCTGTCTTCTTCATCATCCACCTTTACCTCTGTAGTACATACTACATTTTACATGGCCTCTGTGTTAATATTTCCTAGCTCTGTTCTTCTGGGGCTCCCCACTCTTATGTAATACTATATTCTACATTCACATGCTTTCTAATTCTCTGAGATATTTTTTTTCTTCTTCTTCTTCTCTTCCTAAGCATTCCTATTTGGTAAGGAAACTTCTTTACAATGGGCCCTTGCAGGCTCCCTTAAGTGTCAGAAGACCCTTGAACGTCCATGTTGGGTTCAGACCACAAGAACCTAACCATCTGTCTCAGAGAACATGGAGCCCATGTTGAATCATCTGGAAACTTGATCTCTGATCTCCTTGTCCTTTTCAAGTTCTGAAACATGCCAGCATCTTACTCACTTCTATGTACCTAGAGCCTTAAATTTGTAACAATTTCCCCTGACTAAGTCTTAAGAGTTTTAGGAATGAAGGGATGACATATGTGTCAAAGAATGCATAGAAAGTATATGGTCCAGATTACATGAAGTATATGGGTCAAATAGTTTTGGATTTTATTGAATTGTATCAGACAAATGATACAATAGTTCCCTTTAAGAATTTTGACAGGTTCTTGGAAAAAAGATAAGAAAAAAATGATTAATCAACATTACTTGGTTTCCATGGAGATCAAGAAATT
Organism: Mus musculus; assembly: GCF_000001635.26. Lineage (NCBI taxonomy): Eukaryota > Metazoa > Chordata > Mammalia > Rodentia > Muridae > Mus > Mus musculus. The sequence goes on along the minus strand of NT_166281.1, from coordinate 183,012 downwards.
AGAACACGAAATTGTCCTATAGTTTCAATATATTACGACCTTAGTGACTGTGAAAAGACAAAAGCAATGAGTGTTCTCCCACCCAGCAGATTCCTAAAAAAGTGACCTGTGAGCACCTAATAAATTATATTCTTTCATGATGTTCTCAAGACTTTTTACCACCCTGAAATTACCCAGAATGCCATAGGCAAATAAAAGAACAGCCAGTGCATGACCCTCTCTTCATGGTGATGTGCATACAGAGCAAACACAGCAGGAAACCCCAGCTCAAAATTCAGCCTCCACAACCCTGCAGACCACACCGTGCTCCCCTCACTCACCTGCTTCTTGTCTCAGGGATGAGGGCAGGTCATCCTGGGGCTCTTGTTCATCACGCGTTTGTTCACAAGAACTACTTCCCTCTGTAGGAAACAATTACTCAGTTGACTCAGAATGGCCAAGGAAAATGGCCGCAGGAGAGTGGCCTCTGACAAACAGAAAGTTATAAGGGGGCTTAGTGTCTCCTGCATTGAATGGCCATGTTTTGAGATTCTGAAGAGGAGCCTGATAAGGCTTCTTCTCTGTCACCAAAGGATTGACCACCCATCTGTTCCTTCATTACACATCTCATTCCCCATTATTTTGATCCTTGGTTCTGCCTCTATGACTTCGCCTGAGTATGTAAAGAACAGGGTCAAATGGGAAAAGGGGTGGGTTCTTTCTCTCTAGCAGACTCACAAATGAAGACTCACCTCCTCCATTGCATTGTGGGAGGCTAAGCATCTCCTCTGCTTGTTCATCATTAGTTTTGGATGCTGAAGAGAAACAAGAAGTCAATCAACCCTGCAGAGGGACCAGATAATACCTCAGTGTGCTCAAGTGGAACCAGGAAGTTCAGGGAATATAAGAAAATCAGGGGACTGGAGAGATGACTCAGAGGTTAAGAGCACTGACTGCTCTCACATAGGTCCTGAGTTCAATTCCCAGCAACCACATGGTGGATCACAACCATCTGTAATGGGATCTGATGCACACTCTACTGGTGTGTGTCTGAAGACAGCTACAGTGTACTCATATAAAGAAAATCAGGAGTACAAGGAATCCAAATGACAACATTGACTGTGTATCACAAATAGTCAGAAGACCAAGACACAGTACTTCTCCAGTAACCAACACTTTGACATGAATAAAGGACCCACCTATTCTACCCATAAGCATTAGGTTGTTCGAAGCAACAATCACAAGTATTTCTCCCTATTTCCCACAACAGGCAATAGATCAAAGAAGAACCAAGAAACCAAAATAACTAAGAAAGTTTCATACACTGATCTCTAGGACAAGAGAGGCAGACAGGAAGTTGCAGTATTCAGGGAGGAAAGGAGCCAATGCTGCTGACACCAGGAAGTTGCTGAACTCATGGAGAGAGGAAACTATGCCAACTGCATTTCCCTGAGTGTCTGGTTGAGTTCTAGAGAGTACGTTTGATGGGGAAAGATGAAATGAGAAAAGGCATTTGAGATCAAGGGCTGTTTGTTTAGTCTTAAGATGAAATAAGAGATCTGATTTGTGGGACTGAAAAGATGGCTCCGCAGTTAAGAGCACTTTTTGCTCTTCCAGGGGATCCAGAGTCAATTCCCAGGACCACGTGGCAGCTCACAATGCTCTGCAGTTTGGGTTCCCAAAACTGTGACACTCTACTGGGACTTCTTTGGATGCCAGGAAAGCATGTGGTGTATATATTTATACTTGCAAGCAAAATGGTCATATACATAAAATAAAATAAATTGGAATTAGGGAGATCTGATTTGCCTTTTCTGTTGGAAAAAAAAATGGACAGATGTAGTAAGTAGAAGATGGTTTTACATTAGGGAGGAGCAGTCGGTATCAACCCTGCTTCAGAATGGAGAAATAGTGTCCCGGGCTGAAACAGAGATACCAGCAGAGGAGACAGGTCCTCTGTCAACTCAGATATAATATGGAATTGTGCCAGTGCCTCATAATGAAGTTTTTGAAGCATCCAGATAGAGAAGTCTGTGGAGGAGGTGAAGGAAGATAGCCAGGCCTGCAGATGAGGAAGCTGACAGGTATGAAGTTCATGTTTGGGGATCATTAACTTACAGATGGGAACAGATAAGAATGACTGGGAGAGACTGATTGTCCCTGCATGTTTTCCAATGCCACTTTGAGAGTTGGGGGCACCACAGTCTGAAAACCCACAGCTGATGTAATCGCCTTGGGCCAGTAATTGCTTTCAGCTCCTAGCTCCTTCCCTCCAAAGTCTCAAACTGTTTCCTCCCTTCCCAGAAGATAAGATTTGCTCTCAACTTATTGTTATTTTTACTGTTGTTGTTGCTGCTGCTTGTTGATATATTCATTTTGGGGTGGGAGAGTTTCTCACATACCATGACACACATGTAGAGGTCAGAAGAAAACTTACAGGAATCAGCCCTCTCCTGTATAAATGTGAGTCCCAGGGAGCAGACTTAGGCCAACAGGCTTGGCAGCAAGTGTCATTTAACTGGCTTCCTACTGATTTTTAATTCCCTCTTCTTCACTTTTTTTCTCTGTGTGTAGGGCTCATGAGTGTTTACACTGTCTATTAGCATCTCTGTTTTATGTAATCTTCTCCACATATTCTACTCTGCACCTCGTGGTGTAAATGAGCCTAGCCCTTTCCCACATAGCACTCATTTCCCCAGCTCAGTCCGGTCTCTTTGGTAAGCTTGCTGTTCCTGGTTTTCCCACGAAGTTGAATCTAAATGTCTCCTCTTCTCCCTTTCTGTGTGTTCTGCTCATCATCCTTTCCTATCATAGATGTCTCTGTTCACTGTGGATAAAGAGGACACCCCCTTCCCAGGTTCTCCTCAGAAGTCTTTCCCAGGCTCAGCTTCCATTTTATTCATCATGTCCACACTCCTGTCCCAACCATGGAAAAGTGGCTGAAGGGGACCAGTGCTCTTTGGTAGTGTACCCCAAATGCTGACATTAGGACTCCATGTCTAGTTAGGTGAAACACTGTCACTCATAACTCAATATCCTTGGCTGCATCTAGAGTTCTCAGCTTCCTTCTCTTGGTGTATGGTCTACACTCAAGACAGATCTCAAACACCCTGACGTGAAGCTTCTATACTGCTTGTGTCTCCTGAGAAAATTCAAATATTGAACATCATCTATCCATCTATGGGGAGGATCAGGAGGAGTGAAGTGAATGGGTGTTTAGATTGATGGATAGTTGGGTGAATGCGTGGATCGATGAAAGATTAGATAGATAGATAGATAGATACATAGATACATAGATAGATAGATACATAGATAGATAGATACATAGATAGATACATAGATAGATAGATACATAGATAGATACATAGATAGACACATAGATAGATACATAGATAGATGAATAGCATAGACTGGCAGGTATATGGATAGCTAGATGTTTGTATTGGTATGTGGGTGAGTAAGTGGATGGGTATATATAGTTGGATAGATTGGTAGATATATGGATAGCTATATGCTTTCCCACACGTGTGTGTGTGTGTGTGTGTGTGTGTGTGTGTTAGAAATGGTCATTAGAGAAGGATTAAGGCAGGAAAATAGTATCAGTGAGTTATTTTGTGTTCTAAAAAGAAAATCAGCTTCCCTAACAACTGATGGCAGTCTGGGCCTCTCTTCAACATTTCTTCCATTTATCCTCTGATGAGTCCTGTGACTGTCAGAAACTGAGGAGAGGCAAGACAATGACCAAATCAGACAGTTATGAAGCAGAGACTTCCAAGCACTCTCTCTGGGTTCTAGCACCCAGCACACAGGTGAGTTACTTCACCTCATCTGAGATGCTCGCCCCCCTCACCCAGAGCCTTGCTCTGTCTCTTTCTGCTCACCCTTATTACTTTCTTCTCATCTTTGGTCCCCAGTGCTCTTCCTCTACGGCATAAAGCACTGTGGAACAACAGAGTTTGTCCTTCTAAATTGGCAAGCTTGTGGAGATAAATGACATGATTTGCAGAAACTTTTTGAATAACCATTCAATGTAAAAATCAAGATTTTGTGAAGGTATAACTGGCTTTCTCAAGGCTTGAGTGGGTGCTGAAACTCAGCTCTTGGCTGCTGTTTCTCTGAGGACCAAGTAACATGAAGTAGACATGAACAGGGAGAAGGGAAAGAAAGCTATTAGGGATTTCAGTTGTAACCCGAACTGCATCTCAGTTACATATCCAGGTGCACACCAGACTCTAGTGTTTCTGTGCAGCCTACTAACCCTTCTGGTACCCGGGAAGGTTGGAGACAGACAGGCAGTGGGAATGCTTATATCATGGTTTATAGCTCTTCAAAATGATCAGAGGCGTGTGAAAGCCAATTAGTAAAGGCAGATGTTTATAAGTGACACAGCTATGAGAGGAAAGGCAGGGGGCTTCCGAAGGGGAAGAGAAGGCTTAGAGAGACAGGAGGGAGGGAGGGATGGGAGAAGGAGGGAGGGAGGGGCGAAGGAGGGAGGGAGGAAGGGAGAAGGAGGGAGGGAGTGAGGGGAGAGGAAGGGGAAGGTGGAGAGGGAGGTAGGGGGAAGGGAGGAAGAAGGAAGAGAGAGGGAAGGAAGGTTAGGGAGGGAGGGAGAGAGAAGAAAGGGAAGGAGGGGAGAGGGAAGAAGGAAAAGGGAAGGGAGGAAAGGAGAGGGGAAGGTGGGAGGGAAAAAGGAGAGAGAGAGGGAAAAGAGGGATGAAGAGGAAAGAGAAGGAGGAAGGGAAAAGGAGAGAAAAGAGAAGGAAGGAGGGAAGAGAAGAAAAAGGAGGAAGAGGGGAGGGAGAGAGAGGGAAGGGGAGGGAAGGGGGATAGAGAGGGAAGGGGGAAAGCTACTATAAATCAAGGATGAAAGAAAGAAGAAGAAATAGAGGGATGGAGAGAGAAATAGAGAGACTCTGCTCAAACTGAGTCAGAGAAGTTATTCTGGTTACAGAGAAGCACAGCCCTGAAGAGGAAGCTTCCCCAGGCAGGACAAGTGAGGAGAAACTGAAAAAGTGCATCCTGCTGGCAACACAGGAAGTGACTTGGCTGCCAGTGACCCTCAGGTGGCAAGTGAGGAGTGAAACCCCAGCTCTTGGCCCTCAGAGCTGCATTTCAAAATGCCCAAGCAAAAGGAACAGGAACCACACCCAAGTTCTGCAGCAACAGTCTACACCAGAACTGATGGACTGTGCCTTCTGCAAGGGAGAGTCCTCTAGAGGTAGGGGAGCCAGAAAGCTGAAGCTACAGGGAGCCAGTGGGAACAACAGAGGCTGTTCTCTACCTGAGACCTGCTGATTTTATGTTCTTTCGACAACATGCCAGCACCTTGGTTCTAAAAGTCCACTTTGTTTTCACACTCTCGGTTGACACATGATTCTCTCTCGAGTGTCTGGGCCCAACCTGGGCTCCCCTTGTGATTTCTCTACTCTTCAAAGAAGAAAACTGAAGTAGTAGAGTAGTTACTCTGCTGAATGACAAATTCTGCATTTTTACCATTGCTTAAGTCTGCAAGCCTCAGACAGAGCTGGCTCCTGTCTAAAGAAACTCATCCTTCATACTGTGTTTCATAGCATGAAAATCAGGTTCCGGCTGAGCAGTTATCTCTGTGTTACTTGGCCTATGTGTAAGCTCCTGACGACATGAGCCATATGTGTTTCCTATATTCCCCCTGTGCTTGGCATGACATAGTCTCTCATTAAATTATATGTCAACTATCAATGAAAAAATGAATGAATGGATGAGCCGGGCGTGGTGGCGCACGCCTTTAATCCCAGCACTCGGGAGGCAGAGGCAGGCAGATTTCTGAGTTTGAGGCCAGCCTGGTCTACAAAGTGAGCTCCAGGACAGCCAGGACTACACAGAGAAACGCTGTCTCGAAAAAAAAAAAAAAAAAAAAAGAATGAAATTGTCTTTCCTTCCCTGAAGCAGGTGAGAGCTATAGTTACCATTTAGGAAGAAGTGTTTTAGAGTCTCCTTTAAGTCGGGGTAGGCCTTCAGATGTGTTTTGCTGAATATCACTTTCAGAAGATCCCAGCTAAACTTCTTCTGTACATTGCTGAGGACGTCGTACACGACTCTCTCCACTGGGACCAGGTTCTTACATGTTTCTTGATATTCCTTAAAATAGTGAATGCAGAATTGTGTCATGATGGATTTATGGGTTATATGAGGCCTACATTGGTTCAAACACCATTTCTCTTTTTTGTAAAATGTCTGAGTTTTGCAAATACCGAGGTGACATCTTACATGTCCTCTGTACTAACAGACCCTAGCTCATCTGAAAGAAGCTCTGATGCTGACAAATAGTAGACAGGGAAGAGAGGGTTTGATGAATAATTAAATGATATGTCTGTAAAAGCCAGGCCCTAACAGACCATGAGTGGCAGCCTTGGGGTCCAGACAATTAACTCCCCAAGGACTGAGCTGGTCTGAAGAGCTTGAGGAAACCAAGTGAGCATAGCATCCTAGCCACAGGGCAAAGAGAATGCATAAAGAAGAAAAGGTCTTTGTTATCACCGCAGATACCACCACTGACCTGTACCTCTCATTCTAGGGCTTCAGAGTTGCCTGAAGAATCAGGAACAACTTGAAGATAGAGAAGCAAACAGGACTCCCCAAGTTCTGTCCTCACATGACCCAACTGCCTCTGGCTCTGGGATTTGGAGTAAGTAGGCTTTGGAAGGCAGCCCAGCTTAGGTGTGTCTACTTGCATCCTAGTATCTGTTGTTACATTACACAAGTGACCCTGGGATGCTCTGCACTTCGGAGCATTCCTGCTTGCTATTCGTCGCTGTCACCATGTGCCTCAGCCTCAGGTACTGCAGAGGTGAATGTAAATGGTTCCTGTGATGTCTATCCCTCCAGTTATCTTCTGACTTACAAAGGTGATGTCCCTTCATCCCTGGAGGTGCTTCAGCCTGTTGGCTGCACCCAGAAGTACAGCATGATACAGCAAAGGGCAGGCTTGCTGTCAGGACTGAGTTCACTCTCCACACTCACCTGAAACTTCTGCTCCGAGATGAAGTCTCGGTCTCGAAGGCTCATGAGGAAAGGAAACGGCTTGGTGATGGCACTTGCAATCTCCACCTTGTTTTCTTTGAAGTGCTTGAACATGAGCTGATAGTCATCTGACTCCTCTTCATTCTGGTCCTCTGGGATTGTCCTAGGGGACAGATTCCATGCAGAAGTAGATACTGGTTTACAAGATGCTACCAATGGCTGGATAATTACTGACATGAAGATTGGTCTGCTAATATAAAATTAAAATTTTAAACATCTCATTTAGTGATCAAGTTCTGGTGCTTTGAGTTTGATTTGCTCGGTACAGGGTTATCATCTGTAAGTCTGGCTTGCCTAAAAGTTACTATGTAGACAAGGCTATCCTCACACATAAATTTCACCTGCCTCTGCTGCCTGAGTGCTCAGATTTAAATTATGTTCCATCATGTCCAGTACTGGGATTAGTTTCAATTGTCAACCTGACACAATCTATAATCATCTTGGATTGTATGAGTCTTAATAAAGGATTGTCTAGATTAGGGTAATCTCTGGGTATTTCTGTCCAGGGTTGTCCGCATTATGCTAGTTGATATGGAAAGATCCAGTGCACTGTGGGTAGCGCCAATCCCTAGGTAAAAGGAAATGGCTTGGTGGCATTAAGTGTAGGGAGCAAGTTGAACACTGACAGGCACGCTTGTACTCATTGCTCTCTGCTCTTGACTGTGGACATGACCAACTGCTTCAAGTTCCCACCTAGACATTCCTGCAATGATGGCCTGTAACCTGGACCTGTTCTTTCTCCCCTAAGTTGCTTTGTGTCAGTGTATGCTATCATAGCAACAGAAATGAGACTGGGCTGGGCGTGGTGGCACACACCTTTTAATCCCAGCACTCAGGAGGTAGAGGCAGGCAGATTTCTGATTTCGAGGCCAGCCTGGTCTACAAAGTGAGTTCAGAACATCCAGGGCTATACAGAGAAACCCTGTCTCGAAAAACCAAAAAAAAAAAAAAAAAGAAATGAAACTGGAACACAATCTATAGACCTCAGGGTAAATGGAAATGACATTAAAATTAAAAAGCAGAACCTCTTCTTCCAGCTCATTTGTAAAGGCAACGCAGTTGACCCAGGACTGAGACATGTGTGGCTCATGTGTGGTTCATCCATGGTTCCACATGCTTTCTTCTCTCTTCCTGGTTCCCTATCTCTTGCAGTAATGAAGTCTCGTACTTATTAACTACACTGCTGCTACAATGCCTGACATCTCAGGTGGCCAGTTCTCTCTGTCCAGAGACAGTGTTTAGGGAGAAGATCCTCTGAGAACGAAAGGCCCAAGAAGCCCAATGACACATAGGAGTGTTTGTGTAATTGATTCCATTCTGGGTGGCAAATGGAATCCAATTATGACGTATGTTCATATGACAGAAGTGAGAAATCATCTGGGCATGGTCCAATGCCTGTCGTCACAGCATCCTACCTTCATGGCGGACATAGGGTCTTCCTCTTTTTCACTTTACCTAGTGTTAGTATTGTTACAATATCTGCATATTTAGACATCAGAGGACAACTTTGAGGAGTTGGTTCTCTGTTTTCACTCTTGTATGGGTTCTGGGCATCAAACTCAGGTCTCAGTGCTTGGTCAGGACCTTTATCCACTGAGGCACCCTGTTGGCCCTTATCTAGTGACTTCAAGGTTTGCCTGGGCTATACAGTGAAACCTTGTCTCAAATAATAAAGAAATAAATCAATTTCTAAAACAAAAAAGGGGGGAAGGAGAGCTGGTGAGAAGATTCCATGGATAAATGTCCTCCCCTTATAGTTTAATGCCCTGAGTTCAATCCTGGGACCTACACAGTAGAAGAGAACCAACTCCTGCAAGAGGGGAAGGGAATGAGCAAAAATAGGGTATGTAAGTATGAAGATGCCATGCTGAGACCCATCATTTTCACGCTAACCTAAATAATTAACAAGAAAACTAAATCAAATAAATTGGGGCACATGTTTTCCTTTTGTTTATTTTAAATGTTTACATATATTTTTAAATTTTCATACATGAATACTGTGTTTACATCATTTCTCCTGCTCCCTTTTCTTTTCAATTCCCTCATGCCTTCCTTTCTCACTTAATCTCAAAACCATCTCTAATTATTGTTTTATATATAAACACACACATATATACATAACACACACACACGCGCGTGTGCGCACACACACACACACACATACATACAACCTGCACTCCTATGCATGTGTGTTTAGGGCTGACCACTAAGCACTGGATAACCTAACAGAGGGTTCATTCCTGGAGAATACTGGTTGATTTTCTCTTTGTTAACAGCCATTAATAGCTATGGCTCTTCATCTAGGAATGGAGTCTGGTGAGATTTCTCCCATCCACATCAGCACATCCCCTCCTGCTGCCACTGAAGATGTGTCTTTTTTTTTTTTTAAGCACTTAAAATGCCAATACCTACATGCTAAGCAATTGAGAATGGTGCCTCTCAGGGTATAGCCTGACGACCCCTGCTCAAGACTCTTTCAGATGCCAACAAGAACAAACTATTCTCAGAACAATCCTGAAATACCATCTGCCCCTTTTCTCTTTCCTCTGCCCAAAAATGTTGGGTGATATTCACAGGTGCCCGTTGGCTGTGGCATCGCAGCAGACTGAACTCAGGGATAAACAGGGCATCTGTGACTTTGACCAAGCAGGAAAGTAAGGACATTTGTGAGAAGGTAAAGCAAGATTGTATCTTCCCCTTTAATTTTATTTTAGAAAATCTTGTTATTTTTCATTAGGATGCACACTTGTGATAATGATGAACTCTTTGGTACTACTTTTAATGGATAAATATTCTAAATGCCTGAAGCTGTAACTTATAATTAATGGTAAATCTCATTAAATTTAGAACAAAGAGATAGCTTTTGGGGTTCTCCATAATTCTTTTAAAAGAGGTGTGGTTATGCACACCTTTAATCACAGCTCTTCGGAGGCAGAGGCAGGAGGCAGGAGGATCTCCATGAATTCAAGGCCAGCCTGGTCTATATAGCAAGTTCCAGACTAGTCAGGACTACACAACAAACAAACACAAAGAATATCAAAGTTATCTGTTACCAAAAAAATCTTGAGAGGGTCTTTTTTTTTTAAAGAACCTAAAATTTATATGTAGTAACATATAAAAATATACAATAATTTTTATTTTAAACTTAAGGAGGCTGTCTATGTATATGTGCTTGCTCGTGTGTATGTGCCTGGCATATGCCTGGGCAAGGAGTCCAGTTGCTCTCCACCTTATGTTTTGAGATGGGGTCTCTCACTGAACCCGGATATCATTAGTTCAGCCAGATTAGCTGGCCAGTCATCTCCGGGGATCCAACTGTCTATATTTCCCTAATTCTGGAGTTAAAAAAACACACCACTACACCCTGGTTTCATGTGGAATCTGAAATGAACTCTCCATAAAATCTGAGTTGGAACTAAATTATTTCACAGACGGTAAATTCAAATACTGCAGTTTCACATGTGATGCATGATGCACTGATCCAACTAGAAAATGCAGCAAATTAGTCAGAAATACAAAAGTGCCACGGTGTCACAACTAAACTACAAATGCCACGAAGTAATAAGCAGCGAACATGCTCACACACTGTTTAGAAAAAACAGAGACAAGATATGAAAGTTTCTCCAAAAGTCATTCTCAAGAGAATCCCCAGAATTGATCCCCAGTACTGCAAAAAAGAAAAACAAAATGAGACAACAAAAAAATAGGTAAAGGAATTCAAGAAAGAAAGAAAGAAAGAAAGAAAGAAAGAAAGAAAGAAAGAAAGAAAGAAAGAAAGAAAAAAAGAAAGAAAGAGAGAGAGAGAGAAAGAAAGGAAGGAAGAAAGAATCATAAAATGTTTTACTAAAACCAAAAGGGCATAAAAAGAAAGGAAAGCCAAAAAAAAAGTGTAAAATTAAAATATTTACAAACATGGTAGGTATTTCTCTGTGTCCATAAAGAGTCAAAATGTGGATAATTTAATAATAGCACAATTATAAAACAGAGTACGTTTAAAAACTGTAACTAATGTAAATAAAAGAGGGTCTGGGAGGATGGCTCAGCTGATACAGGCCTTGCCACCAAGTCTGCGGACATGAGCTTGCTCCCCTAAGAACTAACTACACGGTAGTAGGAGAGAACCAACTCCCCAAAGTTGTCCTCTGATCTCAAAAGACACATTGTGGCACCTGCACACATACAATAAATAAATGAATTTAATTTTTTTAAAATGGGGTAAGACAAGCAAAAGTGTGACCCTTTCTCCTACACTAAAAAAGCACTGAAGTCTAAAAATTATTAAATCTGAGACACAGCAAAGTCAGTGGCTAATGGGAAACATACAGCTTTGTATGTGTCGGAAGCTAAGAGAGGCATAAATGAACAATCTTATGAGGAATGATTTCATCCCAATGAAGACAAAGATTCAATGAAATTAAAGTAGAAATCCATAGAATTAAAAGAAGTGGGCATTATGCTCACATCCTTTGGAAAGATCAATACATTATTAAATCTCTACTCAGGCTAGCGAAGGTAAGACAGACACAAGCTATGAATTCCACAGACAGTGCAAGGGTAGCAAAGATTAATGCAGCCATCCCTACGCCTGTCAGATTGATAACCACAACAAAAATGTCTTCAAAGACAGAAACTGCAAACACTCAGAGACAGATACCTCCACCTGCTTATATGAAAGGCACTGAGCCAGTGATTAACCACCCTATTTATTCCCAAAAGACACAGCACACTGTTGGTATCACTAGTGGACTTGACCAAATGTCACAGGAGAAATGGTGCTTTCTTAGGACATCTGCAGGAGCAGAAGTAGCCCTGACTGAGACCCTGTTGGGGGCATCACACCTTCCTCTCATCTTTTCTATTTTTATTTTGAATTATGTATGTATGAGTCTGTCTCAGTGTGCTTCCTGCACGCAAGTACAGTGTCCATGGAAGGCAGAAAAGGCTGTCTGATCTGGAGTTGGCATGAGAGGCAGTTGGAAGCCCTAGGATAGGTGCTGGGGACCAACCCATGCCCACTACTAGGGCAATACGAGTGCTTAAACCTGGGCCATCTCTCCTATCGTGTGTGTGTGTGTGTGAGAGAGAGAGAGAGAGAGAGAGAGAGAGAGAGAGAGAGAGAGAGAGAGAGAGTGAGAGAGAGAGAGACAGAGACAGAGACAGAGAGAATTTGCATCCATTTCTAACCAGCTCAGTAACCAACAGGAACAGAAATGGTTAAGAGCATCACCCACTCCCCACCTGCTCATCTTTCACTTCCTCCCTCTGAGCTAGGAAACTATGGGGACCTGACCTAAGTAGGACTTGTGGGCTCAGGCCAGAGCTGTCTTCAACCACAAGAGTTGGGAGATCAGCAATTGAGAGGATCAGGTTTGAACTTACTCTTAATGATCTTTCTTGGACAGAGCTGTCCTTTAGAGTGAGCGTTAGAAAGAGAAGAGAGGTCAGAAGTCACAATGAACCAGCCACTCCTACAGGAGCTCACAGGAAGTCCACACAGCACCAGACAAGCTCTGGGACAGAAGCAAGGAAATGAAGGGGAGTGTGGAGTTAGGGCGACCATAGAACTCTCTGACAGCTAGCCTACTGCAGAGAAGGCTGCTGTAGTGGCTATTCCTGGTTGTCAACTTGACAATATTTGGAATGAACTACAATCCGGAATTGGAAGGCTCACCAGTGACCCTTATCTGGAGTCTTGGAGATCCTTATCTGGATCTTGGTTTGAAGATCTGGAGCCATAGTGGCTATGGATTCCAGAAGATAGAATCTCTGAGTTTAAGGAACACACCTTTAATCTGGGCTATGCCTTTCATCTGGGATTAAAGGTGTGGTGGAATACACCTTTAATCTGGGCTATGCCTTTCATCTGGGATTAAAGGTGTGGTGGAACACACCTTTAATCTGGGCTATGCCTTTCATCTCAGCCTCAGAGTGTGTTGACAGTTAAAGTAAGGGCTCTAATTGGCAAAGAATGGGATCCTACAACATGGGACGGGGATGTGTGGGAAGACCACGTTGAAGCTGAGAATTTTGAATCTTCAGATTCTCAAGGGTTTTCCCCACCTGAGGAAGTAGTACCCTCAGCCCCACCCCTTGAAATAATGCCTTCCCCACATGAGGAAATTAATTTTGTAGAGTCTGATAAACCAGCAATGACTTTCACTACTGATGTTTCTCAAGGCCCACCAATAGTTTCTTCTAGACCTGTAACGAGACTAAAAGCAAAACAGGCTCCTAGAGGGGAGGTAGAAAGTGTAGTCCATGAGGAAATTCGCTACACTACTAAGGAGCTTAATGAGTTTGCTAATTCATTCAAGCAGAAACCTGGTGAATATGTGTGGGAATGGATTTTAAGGGTGTGGGATAAGGGTGGAAGGAACATAAAACTAGAGCAGGCTGAGTTTATTGACATGGGTCCTCTGAGTAAAGATTCTAGGTTTAATACGGAAGCTCGCATAGTTAAAAAAGGTGTCAAAAGTTTGTTTGAATGGTTGGCTGAGGTGTTTATCAAAAGATGGCCTACTGGAAATGACTTGGAGATGCCTGATATTCCGTGGCTTAGTGTTGATGAAGGGATTTTAAGACTTGGGGAAATTGCAATGCTAGAGTGGATATATTGTGTAAAGCATAATTGTCCACAATGGGAAGGTCCAGAAGATATGCCTTTCACCAGCTCTATAAGACGCAAATTGGTGAGAGGGGCACCAGCACATTTGAAGGGTTTTGTTCTTTCCCTTTTCCTTGTGCCAGATCTTAGCATTGGAGATGCTTCTGCTCAATTAGATGAATTAAATTCACTGGGTTTAGTTGGATTCTGAGGTAACAAGGGCCAGGTGGCAGCATTGAATCGCCGGAGACAAGGTGATTCTAGTTATTATAATGGACAGCGTAGACAAAAGAATGTTTATAATAACATACCCAGTAATGGTCACCACAGGAGAGGTGAAATTTATAATGGCATGACTCGGTTGGACCTTTGGTACTGGCTAACCAATCATGGTGTTCCCAGGAATGAAATACATAGGAAGCCTACTGCATATTTGTTTGATCTGTATAAGCAGAAAAATTCTCAAACAAATGAAAGAAAGGCTACATTAGATTGTGGTAAACAGCCAAATGAAAGAAAGGCTACATTAGATCGTGGTAAACAGCAATCTCGGCCAGTGAATCAATTTCCAGACTTGAGACAGTTTGCAGATCCAGAACCCCTTGAATGAAGGGGTGGCCAGGTTCCGCTGAGGAAGGATCTTGATAAGACACTCAAAGGTTTTGTTGTTACCCTTTCTCCAGTTCTTCCCCAGAGGGACCTACAGCCTTTTACAAGGGTAACTGTACACTGGGGAAAAGGAAATAATCAGACTTTTTGGGGTCTGCTGGATACTGGTTCTGAGTTGACACTGATCCCAGGTGATCCCAAGAAACATTGTGGCCCTCCAGTTAAAGTAGGGGCTTATGGAGGGCAGGTGATTAATGGAGTTTTGACTGATGTCCGACTCACAGTAGGTTCAGTAGGTCCCCGGACACATCCTGTGGTGATTTCCCCAGTTCCAGAATGTATAATTGGGATAGATATACTCAGAAATTGGCAGAATTCTCATATTGGTTCCCTGAACTGTAGAGTGAGGGCTATTATGGTTGGAAAGGCCAAATGGAAGCCTTTAGAGTTGCCTCTGCCAAAGAAAATGTCCAACCGAGTCATGCCATTATAAATTTCACCTCTCCTGTGCTGACCATTACTGGGTATGTTATTATAAACATTCTTTTGTCTCCGCTGTCCATTATAATAACTAGAATCACCTTGTCTCCAGCGATTCAATGCTGCCACCTGGCCCTTGTTACCTCGGAATCCAACTAAACCCAGTTCTTCTTTTCCTTATGACATCACTGTCTCAAATATCTGTGGGCCTTGGACCCAGCCTGGGCAGCCCTAGTAACATATTTAAAGGTAGTTCTTAGCAGAGACAAGGGACAAGAGAGAATGGGACTTACCTGCTGCTGAGTTCATTGTCGCCTCCTGCCATCCCCTACACAGACTCCAAGGGACCCTGAACTGGGTTCAGGGTTCAGGGTAGACCGAACCCCCTCTGAGTCTCTGGGAAGCCCAGAGAGAACTCCTTCAGGGGCCTCCTAAGAGGAGAAAAAGGAAAGTGAAATTGCTTAACTATGACAACACTGCACTAAAGCACTGCCCTCCACCCCCAGTCTCTGCCCCAGAAGGGAGGAGCAAAGACAGCCCAAGTCCCCAGAAACCTGGGACGCCTGCTGCCTTCTAAGGAAAGAAGGTGGAAGGGTCTGTTTCAGTGAAGGGCTCAGAGCTGTCTAAGGCCAGCTGGCTGGTTAGGATAGGAAGGAAGTGGTCCCTTAACCCTAAGTGGGGGCGGTGCCTTGGAAAGACCAGGAAGAGTTAGATTGTCTGCAGTCTCTCAGACTTGGAACTGTCCTGGCACCCTAGTAAGTCAGAACCAGAGAAGCTGGGACCTGATAATTGAGCAGCAGAGTAGGAAAAGTTGGGTGTGGCTTCATAAAGTTTTTGAAGCTTCTGAAGGTAGCTAGAGCAAGAGACCGCCCCCAACCCCGCCCACACACCTCCAACCAACCAAAGGCAAGTGCAGAGAATCCAGGCAGAGCCGCTTGCTAAGGTGTGACACTGACAGCGAGGCAACACAGGGCTTCAGCAATTTCACCATGGTCTTGAGAACAAGAGGCATCTCACAGAATTCGGAAGTGGATCACAGCCGAGGCTATAGCCAGTCGGGGACAGTATCATTTTTGAAGAATGGGTGCCTTACATTTACTCTGCACAACTGTTGCTCTTATCTGGAATGCTAATTCTCATTCTGTAAGTTAGAAAACCAGCCTGAAGTGGAAAGGTAAAGAAACAGGCGTAAAGATGCAAATAAAACAAAGGCAACCAACAGAAGCCTGGAAATAACAGGCAAAACAGAGGCAGAGACAAGGTGGCTAGGGACGAGGGCCTGTCCAGGGCTCCAGGCTCAGACCTCTGCTGAAGAGGTACAAATTACTGACCTGCAGGAACAGGTCCCAAGAGTACAGGGATGCAAACAAAGCCATACACCAAAAAAAGTACACTTTATGTCTTCATTTATATGGCATTTCTGCGCCGGTCAAACTTAGCTGTGTAACCGATGATCTGTGGTTCTCTGGGGCTGGAATCTGAGAGGGGGTTTTCTGCCAAGAACAAGGGGATTTTAGGAGGGCAGAGGACTTCGCCTGTGTGATCACTGTGGCATGATTATATTTGGTAAAGTTCACCAAAATCATCACTTTAGGTAAATGCATCTTTAAAACTGTGTTAAACGTATAAGTCTAATGAGCTCTCATGTGGTGTGAAATACCAGGTGAGGTTTTACCATCATTACTGTAGTCCTAGTATGTGTGACTCCAAATGAAATCTTTGCCCTTATTCATATCTGTCTGATGTAATAACTTTTCTTGCTTTAGAGGTTTCTCCAGGGTAGGGTAATTTTCTGACACATAAGCATGCTTGTGATTATTGTGCAGACTCACACACACACACACACACACACACACACACAAGCATTAATGCACACTCAGTCCCCATCCCTGAGACACTCTGGGCCAAGCCTCTACACACACATACACACACACACACACTCAGTCCTCATCCCTGGGACACTCTGGGCCAAGCCTACTGTTCTAACTGTACTTGGCTGCAAATTCTACCGTTGGTGTCTCCATAGGAAGTACAGAGAAGCTCTGTCCTGTGTGGGTGTAGTGGCTATTCCTGGTTGTCAACTTGACAATATTTGGAATGAACTACAATCCGGAATTGGAAGGCTCACCAGTGACCCTTATCTGGAGGCTTGGAGATCCTTTTCTGGATCTTGGTTTGAAGATCTTGAGCCATAGTGGCTATGGATTCCAGAAGATTGAATCTCCGAGTTTAAGGAACACACCTTTAATCTGGGCTTCAACTTTCATCTGGAATTAAAGGTGTGGTGGAACACACCTTTAATCTGGGCTACACCTTCTGCTGGAGACAATATAAGGACATTGGAAGAAGGGAGTCTAGCTCTTGCTCTTGCTCCTTCGCCTGCTTGCAGCGTGAGACTGAGTAACTGCTAGATCCTTGGACTTCCATTCACAGCTGCGACTGAACAATTGTTGGGAATTGGGCTGCCAACTGTAAGTCATCAATGAATTCCTTTACTATCTAGAGACTGTCCATAAGTTCTGTGACTCTAGAGAACCCTGACTAATACAGTGGGCTAGCCTTGGTTCAAATCTAAAGTCCTAGAGGCCTCGTGGGTATCCTGGGGGTGGGGAATTGGGATGTCTTGTGGATCAAACATATTTGGGAAATATTAGACGGGGTTACATAGAACTCTTCTCAGTTGAACACTCAGAGACCCTAGCTCAGACTCATTCGAGAGTCACTTGGTTGCCTTTTGTTTTATTTCAATTTTCTCACATAGTGATCCTGACAAATTCTAGACATTTCAAAGATGCCAGCTCTGGTTGTTGTTGTTAATTTAATAACTTCTAGCAATTTTTTTCAGGATAACCTTCACCCCAATGCAGTTTGAGAACACTTCCTAAAGGTTAAAATGAGACCACTGGGGGAATAGATCCCCAGGTTAGGAAGGGGACAGTGGACACACCCTTCCCATGTTCTCCAGTGATAATCCTTTCCCTCCCTGCCTGTCACTCCACTCCAGGCAGATCTGGATTCCCAGCAAGTGCCCCTGAAAACCATAATGCTAACCACACTGGGGAACCGCACAAGGCAGGGGTGGAGGAGTGGAGGGTGGAATTGGTGTGGCTGGCTGGCTTCGTGCTCAGTGTGCTGAGATCACTTTCCCTTTTCTTTTCTTGAAGCCTGACTCCCCGCGGGACTTCCAAGGCAGCATAACTTCAGGTCCAGACTGGGCTGTCAGGCTTTTCCAGGAAGGATCCAGGAACCCCTTAACTAATCCAGGCAGTGACCTGGGAGAACTCGGGAGAACCCGTGGCAGCCCCCAGCATCCAGGTGCGTTCTGCTCTTGGGCTCTGCAACTAGATTCCTGATTCTTGGGGTCAGCTTTTGTCTGCTGTACCCTAGACTCCCCAGGTTCTCTCTTTGCTAAGTAATCTTGTCCAGAGACTCGAGCATGGCTCCGGATCCTGGCTCGGACCCTGGAGTGGAGGTGGATAAGAGGGAGGAAGGGGAGGAAAGGGGAGGGGAGGGGAGGGGAGGGGAGGGGAGGGGAGGGCAGTGAGGGCTTATACACACAACTCTTTTTCTGAAACAGACTTTGGGGACAGTGTCCAGTGCCTATTCCTGAGGTTGGACCTTGCAAGTGTCCACGGTGGGCGGTGCCGTTATCATCTTCCAACACTTGCCTAATTATGGAGCTATTGGGAAAGAGAAAGTAAGGGGCGCCCTTACTTCTCTCTAGCGGGGGTATGGATGGTTTTTGTATGTTTGCTTTGTTTTGGTTTTAGTCCATGGTCATTTCACTGAAATACATTACTGTGCGTGAAAATTCAAGGGAAATGTAATTTTTACAGCTGGTGACCCTGATTCCAAATAAGCCACAGAACACTTGAAATGCTTTTCATTTCTACCCTATCAGGGACTGTGGCTATTGTTTCGTCTCCTGGTCACTTTGATAGTACTATGCACTGTCAAGTCCTTCGACTTGTCTGCCTTTTCCCAGCTTAATTATGCATTCATTGTATATGATGCTCATTTTATTGATTGTTTGGGGCTTTGTCTTTCCTAATGGGTGTTTGTCTTTCCCTAATTTATTTGTAAGGCCCTTAACATAATAAAAACTTGCATGCAGGCAGCTGAGACACAGGATCTGTTTTCCCCTCTTCAAGACAGAATTTCTGTGTAGCCCTGAGTGTCCTGAACTATATATATCAGGATGGCCTCCAACTGCCTTTGCCTCCAGTGCTGGCATTAAAGGCTTGCACCATTTCCTCAGGCTTGAGATACCATATCTTGCACAGTGAGAAACAAAATATCAGAGACAGACACACTCTACTGTAGATTGGTGTCCTTGGCACAGGTACTTAACCTCTGTAGATCTGACTTCCATCTTCGGAAACTGTGGCAGGCGGCAAATGGCAAAGTTGCCACAGCAGCGTAGGTCTGAGTGCTGCTGCCATCCTAAGCAGAACCCAGAGCACATGTTCTTGCTGCCTCCCCTCCCCTCCCCTCCCCCACAAGTAGCCTCAACAGCTTTCCCTCCCACCTGTCCCCAGTCTGCCAGGATTCCCTCAGGACTGGATGATCCTTGACACATCTCCCTGCTCTACAGTCCTACTGTGAAGTCGGCTTCTTTTTGTTTTCTCCTCAACATTTTTTTGCTAAGTTTAAGAGATTGGGAAAGAAGAAGAAAGAGAGGGACAAGTCTACTCAATGTGATGCTGGGATTAAATTCCTGGAAATACTCTTTGGAAATACTCTTTAATATTTAATATTCTGTTTTAAAAAAGAGGAAAGGGGGACCCTTGCCTTCTTTGTGTTTAAGATTAGCAAACAAATAAACAAATAAACAGAACTGTGTTGCTTGCTGGGATGCAGCTCAGCGATAGGGCACTTGCCTAAGATGCACAGGTCCTGGACTCCATCCCCACTACTGCCAATCAACAACAAAAGCGCCCCCTCTGTGATCAAAAGGTTTACTAGGGCCTGCCTTCTTACAACAGTTTGCCACCTGGAAGTTTTCTGTTATAACTCGCTGGTTATTTTCTCATGATCCGGAAGCAGTCGATTTTTAGAAACATTCCATAAGAAGACCCAGGTCCATCCTGAAGAATGAAATGGGGTCATAAAACCAAGCGCTGACTTTGACCAATCCTATTTTTCATATCCTTCCTGATTTTATTCATGTGTTGTCTGCTTGCGTCAAAGTGTTATGAGTGATTTTTCAGTGTCTAAATATTACCAGCTTTCTAGGTCTGCATGTTGGGTGGTCTCTTTCTCATGAGCATTGGTATGAGATAGTGCTCTGCTACACTGCAGGTGATCTGTTCTAAGCCAGCTCATATATATTCAACTCTCTCTATACATACACTCTGGCTGTGGCCAAGCACTTTCTCAACTGTAAACCAGCATCTAGAATGTCAAGATTTGATTAGTACTCAGCCCCCTCCAGATTGTATAATCTAGCATGAGGATCGCTTACCTCACCCCTGTCTGCATTAGAGCTCACCACAGTTAGGTAGATGTGATGACAGTGACCACCTTGCAATGCTTTGTGAACTCCAGTAAGTTACTACCTATGAAATCCTTGGAACAAAAGCTGGACATAGGACATACTCAGTGAAGAAGAGATGTTTTAAAAACCCACTTTATGTTTTAAAATCCCTTTCAGGATGGTTATATGCTATTGTCTGTCCTTCTCAGCCTCTGTGGTTGCTGGGCACTGCCTTTATCTCCTCTACCAATGGATCTTTTAGCAAGACTTTGCTCTGTAGACAGCTAAGGGATGCTTGAAGACTAGGGTGTCTACCTTTGAGAATCCATTTTATGCAGAGAGCCACTCCCCATGCTCCTGAGAACTTTTGCCTGTCTTCTCAGCCTGCCTCTTTTCATAGGATGTTCACTCTGACCAAAGCCTTGGAAAAGGCTCTTCTCCAGCATTTCATATACATGAAGGTGAACATCGCCTATGCCATCAACAAGCCATTCCCCTTCTTCGAAGCGCTCCGGGACAAATCCTTCATCACTGAGAGAATGTACAAGGTGAGGCTGTGGACCCTCCACAAAGCTGTCTAGTCCTCTTAAGTATGTTTCAGTATTGAGATCTCTGACCACAACCCATCAGGGTTTCTAGAACATGGAAGGCCCAACTTGACCATGATCATTATTGCAGGAAGGGAGGTTGGGAGAAAGGGTGTCTTGAGGCTGTATTAGTGATAGGGTATATTGTAGGTGCTGTAAGTTCAAAGATGGATCTGTTTCTTGCCTCTGTTTAGCTTCTGGTGGCTGGAAACTCTTGGAGTTCTTAGATTAATAGTCTGCACTGCACTCACTGCACTGACCCCAACTCCCTGACTCAGCTCCACTGCACTGCACTCACTGCACTGACCCCAACTCCCTGACTCAGCTCCACTGCACTGCACTCAACTGACTGACTGAACTCAGAGACCTGAATGACTCTGTCTCCTGAGTGCTAGGATTAAAAGCAAGTACTACCAAGCCTGGACCTAAGCTTTTCTTTACAAGCAACTTTCTCTGTCCCAAGCTGGCCTTCAACTCAGAGATCTGCTTGCCTCTGACTCCTGGGATTAGAGGTGTGTCTGTATTCCAGCCAGATCACACAGACCTAGAAGGTCTTTGGATATGATGATCACTTGCCAGAGCAGCCCTGTTGCTGGATTAAAATTCCTCTACAAAGAAAATTGCAGCAGCCTTTTCCAAGTCTGACACAGCTCCAGCTCCTTCATCAGTCCACAGCCCACTCACTCACTGAGACTCACGTTTTCCTTCCAACAACCGTGCTTTCCTTTATGAGACTGTTCTCAGTTGCAACTGGCTATTTACTGACTGTCTTTTCAGGGATGGATGCCCTCCTCCTCCACTGGGGCAGGACCCCACCTGGGCAGTACTCCCACCTGGGCAGGGCCCCACCTGGGCAGGGTCCCACCTGGACAGCAACACCGCCTGAACAGGACTCCACCTGGGGAGGGTATCACCTGTCCCATCACCGGATCCATCTGGGCACCCAAGGACTAGCTAACCAGGAATAGCAGACACTGGAAGAATTTTGCAGCCAGTTCTCTCTTTCAATAACTTCTATCCTAAAGATTTAACTCTATATTTTATACCAAAATTCCTCTTAAATTAAAAAAGAAGATTTCTTAAATTTGGGTGTTTTGTTCTGTTCTGTTTGAGACAAGATTTCTCTGTGCAGCCCTGGCTGTCCTGGAATTCACTTTGTAGATCAGGATGCCCTCAACTAGAAAACATTAGCAATCTGACTGCCTGTCTCCTGAATGCTGGAATTAAAGGCGTGTGTCACCAAGCCTGACTTTTATATATTTTTTAAGTACTTTATTTATTTGGGAGCGAGGTGCGCATGTGCCATGGTGTGCAGATGGAGGCTGAAGGACACCCTGTAGAATTTGTGCTCTTCTTCCACCCTCCAGATCACAGGGATCAGACTCAGATCAAGCTTGACAGCCAATGCCTGCACCCACTTAGCCATCCTCAGCAGCCCCCAAAGTAGCTTTCTTACAATATAGAAAACCACAGATAGAGAGCTCTCCGCTCGGTGACTACTCATTCAAACTAACCCTCTGCTCCACTCTTTGAAGGAATCTCTGGAAGCCTGTCAAAATCTGGTCCCTCTGTCCAAAGTGGTGCACAATATTCTCACCAGTCTGGAGCAGACTTTCCACCCGTCAGTGCTGCTGACGTTGTTCAGCAAGGTCAACCTCCGGGAATACCCCAGCCTGGTGGCAATTTTCAGAAGCTTCAGAAACGGTAATGTGGTTTCTCCGATCCTTGTCACATGTGCAGTGGTGCTACAGTAAAAGCCTGGGTTTGTTTCCAGTGTGGATTGTGCATTCCAATGCCTGCTTTCCCTGTGTAAAGGCATAGACCACGCTTGCTCACAAAAGCTGCTGGAAGCATCATCCTGGCTGACTCTGACCTCAGCTTCCACGATTCGAATTTCTATAGGACACAGGTGTTTTTAATACAGCTATTCAGTGAACCAGGTGTAAGTTGTGACAGAGTCTCACGTTGTAGTACAGAATGGCCTAAAATGTAATCCTTCTGCCTCAGCCTTCTTTCCAAGTGCTGGTGTTACAGAAGTGGGCCATCACACACACTCATCTTGAAAATATGAAGTATGGGACCATCTCCAGGGAGCACGTAGGGCAACTGAAATGTCGGGACTTGCTATGAAAGAAAGAAAGATGGGGGGTGGGGAAGAGAGAGAGAGAGAGAAGGAGGAGGAGGAGGAGGAGAGGAAGAAGAAGGAGAAGAGGAGAAGGAGGAGGAGAAGAGAGAGGTGAAATGGATACAACGTCTATCTCTTTGTGACTGTGGGTGTCCCAGACATTTTATATGATCATTTCACATGACCTTAAAACCACCTGTGACATCATTGTAAGTTGCTCCTGACAGAGAAGGAAGGGGAAGTTCAGAGGTAACTCCACAGTCACTTGTCAGATTTCTATCTGTCACAAAATGCCTATGATAATGAACTTACAATGAGAAGAAGTTAGGGGTCTCTGACCTGTGATACAGTTTGAGCCTGTAGCAAGATTGTATCACCGCAGGATGTGTGACAAAATAAAATTGTTTACCGTGTGTTCTGAAAATGGAGAAAGGAGAGACTTGGACCCCACAATCTCCTCTAGAGGTGCTCCCAATGACCTAACACCTCCTCTTGGCTCCAGCTCTTCACATCAGCCCATCTCCCTGTAGTGTCACCTGGGAACCTAAGCTTTGAGGAGACATTCGGCATCTAGACTACAGAACTGGATAGATAAAGAAACACAAAGAGGGGCAGCCACGGGGCTGAGGGTTGGACTGAGAGTGAGAGGACCAGGCAATAAAACCGCTTGAGATTGGAGAACATGAACCCAGCAGACAGTGAAAGAAGAGACACCAGGCACACTGCACTGTGACATTGGTGACATTGATGTGTCACTATCAAAAGGATCGTCCCCAGGGGAGAGAGGATTCTTTAAGATAAGAGAGCAGCTGAGGGACACTTTTACCTCTAGGCCTAGCAGCAGGGCCAGTGGACCACAGACTAAGGATACGCTAAGTTCATCTGAGCCCTACCAGGGCTCAAGCATCGCTCTGGCTGTGCAGTTCTGTGGTTTTGTTCTGAGCCTTTGTTGCTATCTATGAAGGTTCCTGTTCAGGGGTCAAGGTATCTTTACTTCTGAAATAAATGGCGAGGAACAATCTTAATAGAAACCAACCACAATCTATTCAAGGGGACAGTGTGTGGAAAGCCAAGGGCCTGGTGTTGGGATGAGAGGTGCTCAGATCGAGGCAGCCAGATCATAGGGTGCAGTGAAACTTCAGAAGTGAGCAGAAACCAGAAGAATAAGGTCCCAATAGAACCTGGTGAGGAAGCCGGGCGTGGTGGGACACCCTTTTAATCCCAGCACTCGGGAGGCAGAGGCAGGGGGATTTCTGAGTTCGAGGCCAGCCTGTCTACAAAGTGAAAAGCAAAACATCATCAGGAGTCGTTTTGTTGCTGCATTCATTTAGATTAACTGTAGTAGGTTTTACTCTAGAGCCCGTGGTCTATCTAGTCATGTGCTGTTGACCACATTACCAGTGTTGGGTGTGGGTCCCATTTCATAAAACAGTCCTCACATCCAATCAAAAGGTGATTGGTCACTCCCATAACACTTGTGCCAGCATTGCATCAGCAAGTACATCGAGTAAGCAGGTCACTGTTGTAGCTCGCAGCATTCCTACCTGGGTGACATTGATGACAACTCCTCCTCTGGTAGTGTCCATAGAACCTTCCAACACTATGAACACTCGTCAGTAGGGATGAAGCTTCTAGCTGAGCAACAGCTGGATTGCTTCATGTCTGTTTCTCCCTCAGCAATAGGGTCTTACCAGCAGGTTGTGGAGGGTCATCGATATCATTGGCCTGTAATGTTTAGGGGTAGGAGGAACCTCTGGGATTCCTTTAGCCAATAACTCCAAAAAGATGGACTGTTTTCCATTCCTGGTACTTGGTAGCATATGGTAACTTATCAGGGCATTGTCTCCCTCATTATATGGTAACTCCATTTAAATAACATTTATATATGTATATATTTTAGGGACCTTCTACAGTAGTAGGTTTCTATGTGGTCAACCCATTTTGGGTGATGGACTGGGGACTAAATAGCACTGAGTGCCTGAATAAATCAAAGTCAGAAGAGGCCACAAATGGATGCGTGTGGTGATGAGCCTGTTCTGTGCACCCGGGGAAACCAGTAACTCTCCCTCTGGTCCCGTGCGGAAAGATGAACTAGGCAATCCTGTCTGCCAGATAACTTCTGAGTCTTCGGGGTCCTGACATGTGTTCCTTTGCTAATTCCAGTTGGTTATACCTACGAAGAGAAAAACAGACCCCCACTGACCCTGCTTGAAGACCTGGCCAACCCAGCAGAAGGGTGCTCCCTTCAGACACTGCTGCCACCACCCCGACCCCAGATATCGCTGCCAAGTCATCTGTCCTCAGCACCGAGAGTCTGTGACCCCAGAGCAACAGCACAGCCAATCATTGAGATCCTGGATGAGCAGCCCAGTCCTTCTCCCCGAGCTGTGCCTCTCCCTGGCTGCATTCAGGAAGGAAAAACCACTCCAGGCAAGCCGCAGATCCAGCCTGTCTGTCCTACCTAGAGGCTTGTTGTCCATTAGAACCCCAGATTGCCGTCTTTTGTTGACCTGTTCCTTTCTCTGCATCCACCCATACACAACCCTCTCTAAGAAAATCACAAGCGCTGCCAGTGACCAGGGAGGCCCAGATGCTAGAGCATCTTCTTCCTATTCCTGGACACTCCCGCTTCTGCCCTTGGTACTTCACCTTTCCTGAGCCTTTAGGCCAGTGGTTCCCAACCTACCTAATGCTACTGCGCTTTAATGCAGTTCCTTATATTGTAGTGACCCTCAACCATAACGTTATTTTCGTTGCTGCTTCATAACTGTAATTTTGCTGCTGTTATGTATCACAATGTAAATAGTTTGGGAGATAGAGGTTTGCCAAAGGAATCGAGACCCACAGGTTGAGAACCACTGCTTTGGGCCATTTTACTCTTCTTCCTACAACCCGTGGTTTTTCCCTCCTCCTTCAGCTGCCAGTAACGATTTTTTTTATTAGATATTTTCTTTATTACATTTCAAATGTTATCCCCTTTCCTAGTTTCCCCTCCGAAAATCCCCTATCCTCTCCCCCCTCCCCCTGCTCCCCAACCCACCCACTCCTGCTTCCTGGTCCTGGCATTACCCTATACTGGGGCATAGAACCTTCACAGGACCAAGGGCCTCTCCTCCCATTGATGACCACTAGGCAATCCTCTGCTACATATGCAGCTAGAGCCATGAATCCCGCCATGTGTACTCTTTGATTGGTGGTTTAATCCCAGGGAGCTCTGGGGCTACTGGTTAATTTATGTTGTTGTTCCTCCTATGGGGCTGCAAACCCCTTCAGCTCCTTAGATACTTTCTCTAGCTTCTTCATTGGGGACCCTGTGCTCCGTCTAATAGATGACTGTGTACATCCACCTCTGTATTAGTCAGGCACTGGCAGAGCCTCTCAGGAGACAGCTATATCAGGCTCCTTCAGCAAGCTCTTGTTGGCATCTGCAATAGTGTCTAGGTTTGGTGGTTGTTTATGGAATGGATCCCCAGGTATGGCAGTCTCTGCTCTGAACTTTGTCTCTGTAACTCCTTCCCTGGGTATTTTGTTCCCCCTTCTAAGAACTGATATGGTCAGAAAGAAGACCTGCAAAGGATGCCCAGCCCTTCTGCTGGCCCTGTGCATAGTAACACTGACTGGGCTGTGGAGGGAGACTATGCACATGCCAAATGAGAGGCTGTAGTTGCAACCTCAGGAGAAAAAAAGGGGAGAAAAGCAGAGAGGGCTGTCCTTAGACTCACAGAGCAAACCAAAAGTCAAAAATACTGGTGTGGGTCTGGGGTGTAGCACAGTGGAAGACCACTTCCTTGGTAGATGCAAGGTTCCTCTCTATGTCTCTGTCTCTCTGCATCTCTCTCTCTCTCTCTCTCTCTCTCTCTCTCTCTCTCTCTCTCTCTCTCTCTCTCTCTCTCTCTTTCCTGTTCTTAGTTGACACATAGCTTATTACAAACTTATAGTTGATGATTCTTCCCTAGCTCCAGAAGCCTTTGAGTCTCAACCTTATTCATTCTTTTCTATTTCATAGTATGTCAAGAGTAGAACCCAAGGCCTACTGCCTGCCAGATAAGCACTCCACCACTGATCTACACCCCTAGCCCCTTTGTTTATTTTTAGATGACTCAGATTCTAAGACATATATATGCTATTAACATTATTAGAAAATATTGTGAAAACATTATGTCTGTTGGACCTAATTGAGCTTCCAGACTTATGCCACTTGCCTTCCCTAAAGCATCATTATAAAAATAAAGTTTAGTTACGTTAACTATAGCAGGATGTATTACTGACATTGCTGAAGACTGACATTGCGTTCCAGAGTTGGGAATAAAAGAGTATGGACTCAGTAACTTTTCCTCCACTCCTCTGATGTTTGCTATTCAAATAACTTTAACATAATCAGAAATCTAATGTCAATAGGAGATTTCATTATCTACATTTTCAAGTGAAGAGGAGGAGGTGGAGGAGGGGGAGAGGAAGAAGAAGAAGGAGAAGAAGAAGAAGGAGAAGAAGAAGAAGAAGAAGAAGAAGAAGAAGAAGAAGAAGAAGAAGAAGAAGAAGAAGAAGAAGAAGAGATCTTGTTATTAAATTATTCTGTCCCTTCTCTATCCTACCTTTTCCTGGTCACCTGCCTTCCTTACTGGTTAGAATCACTGTTCTCTTTACCACTCTGGCCCCTACTTGCTCAAACTGAAAGCCTCAATTCTTTTTCTTTCCTCTTCTCAGTGTCCTCCAGAGATCACCAGAGAAAAGATAAGGAAGACTCTCGAGAGATGCCCCACAGTCCCTCAGGACCCGAGTCAGGTAATCTGCCTTTGGCCTTAGTGACCTCCTTTTCTGGGTGAGTATACCATCCACTTTCCTCCCTGACAGGCAGTTCAGTAACCCAACCCTTTCATTCCTCCTTCAGTTGTCAAAGACAACTTAACATCCAAGACTAACAAGCAAGATGACTCAGGAGCATGGCCTCTGGGTTCCCCTGGCACCATGCATGGTGATGCTAGTTAAGGCTGACTTAGCTCTTAGCAACCTTGCTTGGGATAGCTTAAGCTCATCTCCACTTTCCTACCAAACAGAAAAGAATTTGAGTCCTCTTGCTATGAGGCTCTCGCTCCCATCTCAGCCGAGCTTCCTGCCCCTCACCCAAGCTTGGGAGGTTGAGTTATGGAGAGGGCAAGGAAGCAGGACTGGAAAGATAGACTTATGGATCCACCAATCATAAAGTCACAAAGTCCCCTCACACCTGCTAGACTTAGACTCTAAATCATTACGGTGTCAACAAACAGAGGTGACTCCTCAGCCACAAGAGACTGTAGTGAGCTTCAAGAGAGAAGAGGACAAGGCAGGCCTGGACTGTGTGACCTTGCAGCTGTGATGAAGTCACAGCAATAGGTGATGCTCAAAAAGCCCCAATAAAATGCAAGACAGGCAAACAGAAGCCCCGTCTGTCCCCAGTGGTGGGTAATGTAGCTGATGTGGCTGGTTCTCCTTCCTTGACTTCACCCTGACTATGGGAATTGTCCTTCAGTGCTAGTCAGTTATACATTGTACAGAAAACTAAAATATATGATATTAAAGTGATATGAAAGCCAGGTGTGGTGGCACGCACCTTTAATCCCAGCACTCGGGAGGCAGAAGCAGGCGGATTTCTGAGTTCGAGGCCAGCCTGGTCTACAAAATGAGTTCAAGGACAGCCAGAGCTACACAGAGAAACCCTGTCTTGAAAAACCAAAAAAAAAATTTAAATTTAAAAAAAAAACAAAAAAATAAAAAATAATAAAATGATATGAAAAGAAAGGAATGACTTCAAAAGTCTGTAGACAGTTTACAATGTACCTCAGTTACCTAACCCTAAAGAAGCCAGAATTTAAGACAACTTTCAAAACAGACAGTTTTAAGGAGATGGACCTTTGTATCTGTTATGGTTTCAAGCCCCTGTTTTTCTTATTGCATCAAAGCAAGACAAATTTCGTGATGTATCTGCTGTTAGCAGGTGCATAGGTAACAATAACAAGATGGTCAGGGCTGGAGAGGTGGCTCAGTGCCTAAGAGCAGTGACTGTTCTTCCATAGGATCTGAGTTCAATTCCTACCACCTATATGGTAGCTCGCAACCATCTGTAACTCTAATCACAAGGTATCTGATACCCTCTTCTAGCCTTTGCAGGAGCCAAGCATACATGTGGTACACAGACACACATGCAGGCATAACACACACTTTAAAAATGATAACAAGGTGGTCAGATCGAGGTGGAACCCTACGGGCTGGCAGACCCCTGCCTTCTCTCCCTGCTATCCAATTTCTCCAGCTGACTTTCCTCTGCATTTTCTCTTCGGTCCATGCTCACCTCTGATGTGAATTCCGTTTCTTTTGCTAGTGGTAAAAGATGACTCTCCAGCAGCAAATGACCTGGAAATGGCACAGGAAGTACCCTGCACACCTGCAAACAAGAAAGGTACAGACATCCTTTCCCATGTGACGCTTCCTGTTCTTCTAGCTATAGCACATCCTAGCATCCATGATGCGAGCATCCATTGTGTGTCTGCAATCACATGGCATCTCCTCATTTTCTTCTCACTCCGCCTTCCTCAAAGGCTTTGCAAAAATTATAGGTAACAAGAAGGCACTTAGACATATTGAACCAAGCATTGCTCAAATTCACTGAACTCCCATCCACAACTGCTTGGTGTGACTGGTACACTAGCCTCCCCCAGAAGGAAAATGCTTCCTGGTAAATCATAGGCAGGCAACATCCATTATCTGTCACTTAAACCTCATGGTGGCAAGCAGGTTGGATGTCCACCTGACTACCTATTCCCACCTCGCCTTTGGCGCTCTCCCATCTTCTACTCTGAGATGTCACCAGTCAATTAAAATGTGTCATTGGTCTGGCAAATGGCTCACTACCTCGAGGTCCTTGCCACCAAGCCTGGTGACCTGAATTTGATCCCTGAAACCCATATGGTGGAAGAACAGACCCAACTCACAAGTTGTTTCTTGGCCTCTCCATGTGTACCATGGAACATATGCCCAACCTCCACATTCTGATAAATATCATAATTATGATAATGATAATAATGATAAAAACACTGTGACCTTTCTGATACTGTCATCCATTGGTTTCCCCATTGCTTCCTGGAAGCCTTCCAAGTCCGTTTTCTCCCACCTCAGTTCTTTCCATGGTCCTGGATGCTTTCAAGTGCTGGGATAGCAGGCAAACGATCCAATACTCCAGCTGCTCAAGTCTTTATCTCCTCACATCTGGTTCTTGTTTTCCCTTCACAAATTCTTGGGTTCTCATGCCCAGAAGTCATCCTTAGGCTCTACCATTGTCTGTTCCCTAGCTTAATTTCCCAAGAACTGATTCAAAGAATTCTCATTTTAACACTTGTCCTTGAAGCTTGCTCCTTCTAGTTCAAAACTCTGATCTCTTCTTCCTTCCCAGCTGATCATTTAAAACGGTTAGGGTTGAGATCAGAGAGATAACTCGGAGTTAAAACATACACATATACACACATGCAAGTGCACAATTAACAGACAAAAACATAGTTGAATTCTTTAAATAAAAAAGAATGACAGCTCTATGTGACTATAAAAGACTTTGTTTTCTTTTCTTCTTAGCAAGAAGAAAAAAACGTCCGAACTGGTCAAATTCCAAAAGAAGACTGCAGAAAAAAAAGCCCCGTCAAGATGAGATGATGGGTAAGGGGATGCTGGAGGAGACTCCAGCAAGGGGGTACAGGAGGAGGCTTCAGCAAAGGCTGTAGATCTGATGGAGTTCGTTCTGAACTCACTGGATAGGCAGGCACACAGGAATTCTGGTCAGCACAGCGAACTGGCTTTAAATTTCACCAGACCTGTTTTGCCACTGAGTAAATGGTGAACTGGAACATGTTGGAATCCTGTTCTGAGTTTACACAGCCCAAGGTGAAGGGTGCAGAGGGTCAGGTTTCCTCTTTATTTATGCACACTAGGATGGCATCCATCCTTCCTAACTAAAGGGAGAGTAAATAAACTTTGCTACTTTGAGATAAGGTGCATAAGAGCCTGGGTCCTAGCCCTGAGAGGCAGTTCAGAGGAAAAGCCCCCAGAAAAGCTTCAGAAAGGTGTTCTCATGCCAGTGGATGCAGCTGTCCTTGGGGAGGCAGCTTCCAAAGTCCCGAGAGGAAAAAGTGCTGTGTCCTCCCCTCCTCAGTGAAGGCCACTCATCCATCCACCAGTCCTGTCCACTGCAGAGCCTCTGGGCCTCTGCCACCCCTCGCCCAGAAGCTGTCTTCACAACAGACATAGGGCTGTCCCTGCAATGCTTTAGAGGTGCCCAGTGGCCTTCGGGTGTTGCCTGTCTGAACATGGGTGCTACATGGAAGTCCCTTCCTCACTGCCTGAAGAATCCCAGGCCTGTGCCTCATGGTTTACGAGTCTTAGAAACAGGAATCAGAATCTGCCCTGATCCCGAATCCCTCCATATTTATTTATTTGGTTAAATCTTTGTTTGTTTGTTTGGTTTGGTTTTGGTTTGGTTTGGTTTTTCTTTGTGTGCCCTTGGATGTCCTGGAACTAGCTCTGTAAACCAGGCTGGCCTCAAGAAATCAAAACTCATGGATACCTGCCTGCCTCTGCCTCTCAAGTGCCAGGATTAAATGTGTGCACCAGCACTGCCCAGCTACCTGGTTAATTCTTATAAGAGCTCCCTGGGGTGGGAACTTATGGTGATGTGGGGGGAGAAAGCATGGTGCACATAAGAGAAAACAGCAAAAGTGAGGTACATTCACCTGGAAGGGGGGCTGGGATGGAGAGCCTATGAAGAAAGGAAGGAGTGTTCCAGGAACCTCCATTTCAAACACACATGAGTCGTCTCAGCAGGAGTGGCCTCACCTGGACATGGAGTTCAAGAGAAGCTCAAGGCGGTGAGCAGGAGGACTTTGTGGAAAGATGACTCATCTACGAACGTGAAGGAGGTGACCAAGACACAGAGAGCAAGGATGAGGCGTGCCCAGACATCCAATTCACAAGGTAAGGCTGAGGGTGGCACCTGCCATTGGAAAGGCTCAGCCTGGGCAAATCTCTCAGAGCTGGTGCAGGGGTCGGGGGATACATGACCTCCGTGTTAGCAGAGAGATTTTCAGAGAGAACAGGCGAGGGGCAAAGAGAGGCAACGAATGGACAAGGAGTTTTTGATAAAGAAACAGCCACAGGTCACCTCAGTTGAGACCTAAGAAAGAGGGTGTCAACCCTTTAGATTTAACAATCTTAAAGATTACTAAGAACTTCCCAAGGTCTACATCTGTGTTGTTTATGTCTACCTGTTTCTCCATTATTCATAGTTTAAAAAAAAACATAATTAAAAAAAAATCTTTGTTTAAAGTGAAATAATTTGGTCAAGGAAGCATGTGAGAGAAAATTATTTCTGAAGCAAAAACAAACTTAGAAGACGGGTGTCCATGCAAGCTCCTGCAGTTCTCAGTGATGTCGGGCTCTGTGAGAAACAGGTAGATGCTTAGAGCTGCGTCTGAACTCAAGCACCTGACTGTGGCTGTGGCTGAGGATGGGGAGAGGATCTCGCTGCACATGGAACTCCAATCCTTTACAAGGGCACTGCATGCTCTTAACCAGCCCCATCATCTGTCAGCTAGACTCTGAATCCTTATTTCTGGTACTGTTGTTCTCTGCTAAAATAAACTGTTATGCCAGCTGCATGTGGTAGCCTGTGCCTATAATCCCAGCACTTAGGAGGCAAAGGTGGGTAGATCTCTTTGTGTCCAATCTCTTTGATCTTCTTTCTTTCTTTCTTTCTTTCTTTCTTTCTTTCTTTCTTTCTTTCTTTCTTTCTTTCTTTTTTGGGTTTTTTTTTTTTTTGTACAGTGGTTTGGTTTGTTTGTTTGTTTGCTATGTACCCCTAGCTGGCTTCAAACTCACTATGTAAATCAGCCTGGCTTCAAATTCAGAAAGATAATATACACTTGCCTCTGCCTACCAAGTACTCAGATTCAACGTGTGACCCTCCACATCTGGCTCTCCATCTTGGACAGGTCTTCTACTCATATAAGACTTTATAATGTCTCAGACATTTGGAAAGTGTTGAACTATATTGTGAGCTAGCAACACAGGCACATACATATTCTTGGGACAACTATGTAATTTGGAGACGTGACAGAAGTGTTCTTTCTATACTGAACTTTCCACTTTCCCACCCTCGGGAGAGGAGGCAACTTGGAGTCTGCAATCCTCAGCTCTGAAGTATGTGAGGCCCTTCGAGGGTTGGGAGACTCCTCACGGAGTGTCCACGGACAAAGAACAGTGTTTCTTTCTTCTTCTTTCTTTTAGAGATCAGCAAAGAGGCATCAAAAACAAGTGGTAGAAAGAGGCCCAGCACAGCACGAAGAACCACACAAGTTAAGGATGGGGCACTGTGGGTCTCAAGATGCAGCCAGCAGGGACCCACAGTCAGAGCAGCCAGGCTGCTCTAAGCCAGACTTCCACTGCCCTAAAGAGCCCTTTGGATATTTCTTTTCTCACCACAACCTTCTCATGATAGCTTAAGACTACTTATATATAGACATGCATGGACTGGACTATGTGTGTGGTGTTGTTCATCTTTTTCCCCTCCTATAAAAATATAATGTTTGACCACTGAGGACAGTATCGCCACTGCTGAGAATCTGTGTTCGAGAATATTGCTCACCCTACACTGAAAATCTCCAGCTTATTAATCAGGGTTGTTTCTAGAAATCCAGGCTCTTCCCAGACGGCTCAAAGGTTAAGGAGCACTGGCTGCTCTTCCAGAGGACCCAGGTTTTGATTCCCAGCATCCACATGGTGGCTCAAAATGATCTTTTAACTCAAGCTCAAGGAGATCCAATGACTTCTTCTAGCCTCCGGGAGCACCAGGCATGATCGTGGTACACAGCTATACATGCAAGCAAAACAAAACACCCATATACAGACATAACGATGCATAGGCAACCCGCACTGTTACAAAAGGACTCATGGGCCAAAGGGTGCGTATGTAGGTCAGAGGATGAGTATTATGGAGAGCAGAGGATGAGTTTTGTGGAATTCAGGCTCCTAGAATGAGATTCAGGGTGCCAGGCTTACATAGCAAGCCCCATTACTCGAGGAGCCAACTCTTGATCCCACCACACATCTCTGGCGCACAAAAACTACTGCTTGCTTTAAGAAATGAGCTCTGGAATCTTCTGTTTCTCCCCCACAGTCTCTCTCCTCCCTTTCCCCTCCCTCTGTCGTCGTCGTCTTCTTCTTCTTCTTCTTCTTCTTCTTCTTCTTCTTCTTCTTCTTCTTCTTCTTCTTCTTCTTCTTCTTCTTCTTCCTCTTCCTCTTCCTCTTCTTCTCCTCCTCCTCCTCTTCTTCTTCTCCTCCTCCTCCTCTTCCTCCCTCTCCTCCTCCTCCCTCTCCTCTTCCTCCTCCTCCCTCTCCTCTTCCTCCTCCTCCCTTTCCTCTTCCTCCCTCTTCCTCCTCTCTCTTCCTCCTCCTCTTCCTCCTTTTCTTCTTTATTCTTTTATTTTTATTTAAACAGCCCAGGTTCTGCAAATCACTGGGGGTGCTCTTCTATGTTCCATGCCTTCATGGAACAAGGATACTCTCCCAGCCCCCAGTAGCAGAGAGCACCTCACTGCTTTGCAAATTCCAGTTTTTCCGGTTGGTTTCTCTTAGTCAGCACTATAACTGCCACTGTGTGCTCCCACCACCACCACCACCTCTTCCTCATAGTCACCCAGAAGAAATCCTATCTTCCTGCTCCCTCTGTGTTCCACACCCATAGGTACCACCTTAAATAAGTATTGCTTTCACAAGGAAATCCCCCCCCAACTCCCAACCCTCCTCCCCCCTTCTCACCCCTCCCACTCCACCCCCACCCCCACCCGCCCCAGTCCAGGGGCAGGAGCATAGATAGGTCTCCGGATGTGGCTTGCCCCAGGGACTTCTCTTCAAGGCTCTTTCAGACTTTTGGTCAATTGTCTGTGTGCCTTCTGTTTACTTTGTGGGTGGCACTGGAGGTCAGAAGTGGATCAGTCTTGTTTTCTGTTTTGTGTCTGGCTACCTTGTGCCTCTGTTTATACCTAAACAACTAACAAATCAGGACAGCGGCCAGGACACTATGAATGCCCATACCAGGGCCTATGCTGCCCTCTGCTGGACGGTCCTTGTACTGCGCATTGCGTGGATTGTTTCTCTGGGACCTTATGCAGAGGCTTGATTGGTCAGGGTAAATCCATGCCCTTGCCCATCATGCTGTCATTTGATTGTCATGATGGAACTCAAGAAAAAGGTAAAAGACTCAGAGGAGCTAAAATCCACTTAGGTGCTTCTGAAGGCTTTTTTTTCCTTTACAATGAAAAAGCGAATATTCCCAGATGCCTCTTTAGTCTTTTTTTATGAAACACTTAAGGAAGCAGGAGCCCAGATCCATGCTGACTGTTGTCCTCCTACAGCTTCCCCTGACTTCCAGCACATGCCCCTCCCATATTCATATCTCACTGAATCCAGTTGATTCTGGCTGTGGAGCCATCTGCTGGAGCATGGGCAACCTAGGAGGTACCACACACCCCATCAGCTGGCAAATTCCTCCTGCAGAGACGATACAGAGATAGCTCTGATCTGTCTGCATCCCAGGGCCAGCTCCCTGTCACTGTCAGCGTTCCTCACTCTCCCCATGTCTGAGCCACTCACCCCATCTATTAAGTGGATGATGCTTGCCTTCTTTTTGTTGGAATGAATGATGCAATTCTTGATGGTCTTGATCTGTCTGGGACGTCTCCAGCCACCCTACTTCAGCCCTTCCCCCTCACCCAGGCCCTTGGTCCACGGGTCATCCCTGGACATGCCACCTTCTCAGGTGTAGCCATCACCTTAGCATTTCCCCCTGTGTTCTGGAAGCATCCACAAGCTGCTCTTTGGATTGCTAATTAGGTTTTTTCCATCCCATCTCTCCCCTTCCTTATCAGGCTTCCTCCATAGAAGCTCCTTCACATAAGGAAATTCTTTTTTATCTTTAATTGCTTACTTACAGGCTCCCGGCTGTTTGCTCACGCTAATGAGGGCCTACACCAGCTGTTGCAGCTCCTTAGACTAGGGCTGGCTACTGCTGAGGAGTCACACACAGGCTGCCCCTCAGGCTCCATCTTGTACTGAAATGGGCAAAGGAGGCTAGGCCAAGCACCAGTGAGAACTCACCAGCAGACTGCCCTTTCTGGTCAGGTTCATGGCTTTAGAAGTCCTCAGAACTAAAGGCCCATTGCATTTGGGATACAAGGGGTACCTGCAACAGGCAAAAGAGGGGGTGATGCTCGTGGCCTGACCCTGCATGTGAACTTGCTGCTCACAGCACCCCAAGCCCCCACTGCCCCTTTATCTGTTGCAAGCATATTCAGGACATCCGACTTCTTTACTTACTATAGAGAATTAGCAAAGATGTTTCCATGGAGACAGAGAACCATAGATCCCCACACTGTGCTAATCTGCCCACCCCACAGGGTATAACAGTAGTTCAGGGTTCCCTGTGACTCTGCTTCTCCCTCAAATTAGGATCTGATAGCAGCAAACCTCCTACTCAAATCGGGTAACAGCACTGCAACCTCAGCGGTCCTTCTAGGAAACCACAGAGCCAAGAGTCTTCCTCTGGCTCCAGATTCTCATCTACTGTACTGTTTTTGAAAGGATGCTGGAGATGGGTGATGGGACAAACCAGTCCACATGCTAGCCTGAATGCCAGCCTGGCTCCTTCTAAGCTGGGCATCCTTTGGGGCTCTTTAGATCCACGCCCTTCGGTCCTGGAAGCTCCTCCTCCCACAGCATAACACTCCTGGCTCCATCTTCCCAAAGTAATTAATTAATTAATGTTCTTCTCTTACACCAACCTCAAACTCAACACTCATTTACAGCACTTTCCTCTGTCTCCAAGAGACAGCCCTGCATGAACTCTCACTGAGGGGAAGGAAGCAGGAACTACCAAGAGCTATTTTTAAAACCCTTTCACAAATGTTTCAATTGACTCTTAGCTTGAGATCCCTGCTCTGAGCTTCCGAGCTGCCAAATCTTTCCTGGTGCAATTGGCAGACTTGTCCTGAAGTTGGGCTGTCTGCAGGTGATGACGTTGGACCTCATCTCTCAGTGCAGGTCACTTCACTTATCTGAGTGTGTTTGCTCTCCCAGTTCCAGAGAAGACCAAGAATGACGCTGTGGATTTCTCTCCCACACTCCCTGTGACCTGTGGTAAGGCCAAAGGGACTTTGTTCCAAGAGAAACTGAAGCAAGGTGAGTGCCTGCTCTTCTGATGCTCTGGTCCCGGGATGATGGGTAGGCTGGAAGGGAAGAGTGTGCCTGTTGAGTAACTTGTCAAGAAACAGACCCTGCTAGCCAGGCTGTAAGAGGGAAAAAACAAAAGCTACAACAAAAAGACTTCCCAAGAAGTTTCCAGACTTTTCCGTGGAGATGCATCTGGAAACCACATGAGCCGTCTGTCTGTGAGCCCTCTGAACTAGACACTGTCCTTGCTACAAGAATCTGCCCAACTACCTCGGTGGCCTGTAGGGATTATGGTCCCCTGAAGCTAAGAGAGGGAGCCACTTCTTTCACCCCAGAGGAATCCCCTCTTGCTCTGGGACGGTGAAAACCCATAGCGGGGAGACTCAAAGGTCTGTGGTAAAGTCACAGAGGATCCAGGTGGGTCCTGGAATGGCCTGTCTTTTTCTTACAGGAACCTCAGAAAAGTGCATTCAGAATGAGGCAGGAGATTGGCTCACAGTAAAGGAATTTTTAAATGAAGGAGGAAGGGCCACATCAAAAGACTGGAAGGGCGTTATACGTTGTAACGGGGAGACATTAAGACATCTGGAGCAGGTATTGTAATGACCAAGGGTGATGGATTAATATCCTGGAAGAGTGGGTGGAAATTCAATAGCAAAAATGTAGATAAATTCCCATTTTGACTCAACAGCATGACTTACAAAGAGCCAGATGTTCAAGCAGGAAACATTGTAGATGGCAAAGTTAGAACCACAGATAGATGCACATGATGAAGACCTAGTGCAAGCAGAATATGCTGAGAGTAATGGAGGCCAAGGTTTCTGTGATCAAGTAAGATTTAAGAAGCTTAGCCGGGCATGGTGGCACAAGCCTTTAATCCCAGCACTTGGGAGGCAGAGGCAGACGGATTTCTGAATTTGAAGCCAGCCTGGTCTACAGAGTAAGTTCCAGGACAGCCAGGGCTACACAGAGAAACCCTGTCTCAAAAAACCGAAACAAACAAACAAACAAACAAACAAAAAAGCTTTAAGAAGCGTAGCCTGGTGAGTTTGAGTAGGGATTGGAAGGAAACCAGCTGCAGCCAAAGAATTCCTTGTGTCCTCAGTCTGATAAGACTTTATTGAAAGCCTGGTTCATATGGAACATGTGAGATATTTTCAGCCACTTCAACTGTAGCAATCTCCCTTCTACACCTTGTGACACTCTCTTTCTAACTTGTAATAGTTGCAGAAGGCATGAGTCATTGCAATTCCTAGACATAGCCTCCCCATAATATGCAAACCATTATCACAAGGTGCCGTCCAGTGTTCGTTTCCTCCTCTGGGTATCCAGGCTCATTACACACCAACTAAACGGGGGCAGGTGGGTGCAATACAGGATCTTGGTTGATGGTGAGAGCACAAGAAACAAACAGCCTTCTCAGGAGACAGCTCCTTTAATTGGAGCAGAAGAAAGACCATTTATATCTTTGGGGAATGGGTAGAGGCTTTTGAGGGGAATAGACATCATTGACCAGAGCCAGGGTTCTGGGAATGCCTTATTTGCATGAAGAGGAATCCCAGGTGCTTGCCAAATGTGACCTTATAAGGAGAGATGAAGTTGAACCTGTAACCTGGCTGCCAGGCTAAAGGGCCACCTCAGTGTTGGCAGAGGTTGGGAGTGTAAGGCTACGTGGACCTGGACGTGCAGTGTTGAAATTGAATCTCTATCATGAGTTAGTAGGAGAGAAGCTTAAGTCATGTACGGCAGTGGTTCTCACCCTGTGGGTCGAGACCCCTTTGGTTCTCAGGGGTCACCTAAAATCATCGGACACATCGGATATTTACATTACAATTCATAGAGGCAGCAAAGTTATAGTTACGAAGTAGCAATAAAAATAATTTTATGGTTGGGGGTCACCACAGCATGAGATACTGTGTTGAAGGGTTGCGGCATTAGGAAGGTTGAGACCCACTAACTTACACAGTATTTGGAGGTGAGACTCAGGAGGTAACAGAGCATAATGAGGCCATGAAGGTAGAGGTAGAGAGAGCCCTTGTCCATTAGGACTGTGCCTGTGTAGGAAGAAGGGGTGAAGCCAGGTTGGCACCTCACACCTACCATCCCAGCCCTGACGAAGCTGTGGTCACAGACTCAGACCCTCATTCGTAACTGTGAACAAACAACTAGAAACCTGCAAAGAATCAATAGAAAAAAAAAGAAAGAAAGAAACGCTGGGCAGTGGTGGCACACGCCTTTAATCCCAGCACCTGGGAGACAGAGGCAGGCGGATTTCTGAGTTCGAGGCCACCTGGTCTACAAAGTGAGTTCCAGGACAGCCAGGGCTATACAGAGAAAACCTGTCTCAAAAAAACAAAAACAAAAGAAAAGGAAAAAAAAGAAGAGGAGGGGAGGGGAGGGGAGGGGAGGGGAGGGGAGTGGGGAGTGGAGGGGGGAGGGGAGGGGAGGGGATGGGGGAGGGTTGGGGAGGGGAGGGGAGGGGAGGGGAGGGGAGGGGAGGGGAGGAGAGGAGAGGAGAGGAGAGGAGAGGAGAGGAGAGGAGAGGTGAGGAGAGGAGAGGAGAGGAGAGGAGAGGAGAGGAGAGGAGAGGAGAGGAGAGGAGAGGAGAGGAAAGGAAAGGGTGATTTCCTGACACGAAGAGCATATGGAAGATGGGAACAGGAGGATCAGTTCAAGCTCAGCCCTTCTCTACTCAATCCAGGACCCACCCAGCCCGGAGAATGATGCTCTCACTTAGAGATTGGGGCTCCCACTTTAATTAAACGAATCAAAATAACCCCTCACAGACACACCCAGAGGCACATAAGGCCTCACAGATGTACCTCATCTCCTAGGTGGCTACAATGCCTGTCAAACTGGCAACATTAATCCTCACCAGGATGTAAGGTTTTCAGACATTGTTTCCTTTGCTCCCTTGTCCTGGAGGGGAAGGGGGGTCAGCACTTTCTTGACAGTAATGCTGACTGTTTATTAGCCTCTGCTTTGAAGAGAAGAGTTACGGCAAAGTCTGCTTAGATCCAACACAACTCAAATACCAGGTCTATGGCCACAACAAAAAACTTATTGTAATCAAGCATCTATTGATTGATCGGGGATACAGAACAGTGATCGGGAGCTGACCTGTGACCCCAAGCCAGAATGTTACAGAGCTTTTAAGCTTGAAATTCACACACATCTGTGCCAAGTGACAGTTACATTTCCCATCTATCAGGATTTAGGGAGAGGGGACTTTCAGAAACAGTCCATTGTGGTGGTCAGCTCCTGTTCTTTCCCCCTCTGCTTTAAGGATCTTTCTTACACGCGTTCTCACGACCGGCCAGGAAGAACGCAGCAAACCGGAATCTTCTGCGGCAAAGCTTTATTGCTTACATCTTTAGGAGCCAGAGAGCAAGAGAGAAAGAGAGCAAAAGCAAGAGCAAGAGAGAGAACAACAACAAGAAAGCAAGAGAAAGAACAAGAACAAGAAAGCAAGAGCAAGAGAGAGAAAAAGCAAGAACAAGAGAGAGAAAAAGAATGGCAAAACCCCGTCCCTTTTAAGGAGAATTATCCTCCGCCTAGGACGTATTACTCCCTGATTGGCTGCAGCCCATCGGCTCAGTTGTCATTACGGGAAAGGCAGAACACATGGCGGGAAAACTGCCCCTGCACGTGTGCAGATTATGTTTACCACTTAGAACACAGCTGTCAGCGCCATCTTGCAATGGCGAATGTGAGGGCGGCTCCCCACAGATCTTCATGGAGCTGAGTGGCAGCCTTCAATACTTCCTCGTATATGACCATTAAAAAAATTACCAAC
This sequence comes from Mus musculus, assembly GCF_000001635.26. Lineage (NCBI taxonomy): Eukaryota > Metazoa > Chordata > Mammalia > Rodentia > Muridae > Mus > Mus musculus. Next base: position 142,056 of record NT_166281.1, on the reverse strand, counting down.
ACCCTATTAGGTATATTTGATGGACCTTACTGGAGCAGGAAAAATTTGAATAAACTTAAAGTGAGTATCCATAGGACTGACGATGGGATGGATTTGGAAGGTGAGAGATAAGACAAAGGCAGGCTGAAGCCCCAGGCCTATGGCGTATGGAGCCTGTTATATAAAATGGAAGCTCCAAAGAAGGAGCAGAGTGCGATTGGAGGGTGGGTTGCAGAGGAGATGTGGCTGAACATTAGAACCCGAGGAGCTAAGGAGAGGCGAGGCACATGTAGCTAAGGACACAGGTGGAAACTGCAGTAGGAGAGTGACTCTAGTCATCTGGACAGACTGTAGCTAAGGATGGAAACCTGGGGAATTCCATCCGTTGCATGTGGAGGGGGAGAAGGACCTGGGAAGGAAAGTGGTCCAGCAGTCAGGTGATACAGCAAACCACCAAGACTGATGCAGAAGGACCGACTTCTGAAGGCAGAAATGGCCCTGGGCACAGAACGGTTGGCCTTGTCACCTTGGCTACTTCCCTTCTCCAACACACTCACCCAGCCCAGTCCTCAAGCATGTCTCATGGCTGTCCCTCAGATGGCCACACGAAGGTAGGAATTCCTTCTGAACAGGTGTCCTAGTGCAACTCTCTAAACATACCCAGTCTATATAAGAAGTTAAAGCCCTAGAATGCTGCCCAAGACTGTAGAGCACTTACCTACCACTAGAGAGCACTGTGGGTCCCTCTTGACACTGGAAGCTAAAAGGAACTAGTGAGGCCTTTTAAGGGAACAGGAATCCTCTCGATGGCTGTCATCAAACACAAGTAACATGAGAGTCAAGCAAGAACAGAAGTAAGTCTATCAGAGAACTAAGAGTGGCAAAGAACAACAAGCCAAACACTCTTGCTTAGGCACGTGTGTTGAAGGGCTCTTTATGCAGGCAAAAGGTCTCTTTTAGCTGTTGGCCACACGTTTCAAGCCTCCCAGCCAGTGTAATGAAGTGGCTGAGATGTGCTCTGTGTTGTGAGCTGGAAGAGACCTATGTGGCCTCATTTCTTATTTAACCAGGTTGGGTCTGGTAGCAGGCCCAGGTTAAGTGTCCCACTGCTGGCTCAGACATGTCTGCTGGACCTTCCCATCTCCAAAAATGCTTCAGTTTACTTGGAGAAGCTCAAGAACAAGGATTCCAGGAGGAACCACAAATTACAGGGGCCTTTTGGAACTGATAGAGAAATTTTGATTGTACAGTGTTTCAGGACAGAATCTGACATTTTTTTAGATAGGTTCTCACTATGTAGCCCAGGCTGGCCTGGAGGTCCCTGAAATCCACCTCCCACTGCCTCTCCACTGCTGGGAATGAAGGTGTGTGCTACCATTCATTCCCAGCCTGAGAAGTTCCTTGCTTTTTAAGGCTACTTAATATTCCACTGTGTGCTGTATGCTTATACAACACTTTGCGTAGCCATTCATCTGTCATGGATAATATTTTTTGATTAAAGGGGGACACACACATACCACAGTGTTCGTGTGGGCATCAGAGGACATTTCTCCTCATCTACCTTCATGTAGGCTCTGAGGACTAAACTCAGGCTGTCAGGTTTTTCAGCAAACACCTTTGCCCACTGAGCTCTTTTGCCAGCCCTGTGGTAGATATTTGAGTTATTTCCTCTTAGAATTACTTCCTCTCCACATGACAGACTACCTGGCAAGAAGCAACTTAAGACAGGAAGGATTTATTCTGACTCACAGTTCAATGGTAATCAAGGCAGAAAAGGAAGAGTGGAAGACACCATATTCCTATGGTGGTAGGAATATGGGGCCATTTGTTCACATCTTACTGATCCAAGAAAGCAGAGACACAGGAAGTGGGGTCAGCCTATGAACCTCAAGGCTCATCCCCCAGTGACTCACTTCCTCCAGCTAGGTTCTACCTCCCAAAGGTTCCATAACATCCCAAAACACCACAATTAACTGGAGATCCAGTTTTCAAAGCCTTTGGCATGAGCCACTGGCAGACATTTTACAACCAAATAATAGCATGATGTCATGGCTTCCATAGGTATATGGTCACCTGATAATGCAAATGCATCCAGCCCAAGTTTTAAAATCCCCAGTGTCCTAACAGTTTAAACATTACCCAAATAGTCCAAAGTCTCTTCAGAGACTAAAGTCAATCTCTTATGTTAATCCCTATTAAATCAAAAGGGGTATCCACTTCTTTCCAGCATACAATGGCACAGAACACACAGTTCCATTACTAAAGGAAGGAATAAGCACAGTTAGGAAATATCAAACCAAATTAAGACTGAAATCTAACAGGGCAAATGCAAAAACACCCTGTGGCTCCACGTTCCGCATTTGAAACTGATGACCTCATCTGTGCTCCCATACGTAGGCTTGATTAGCCCTGGCCCTCCAGCTCTGTTGCCCAAAGCCATTATAGTTCCTCTCGTGGGCCATTTCCACCCAGTAACTACAGCTTGCCTTGGCAAACTTCCTGGATTTCTGATCTCCATTGTAATATAGGCTTCACCTTTACAGCTTTATGCACAGCAGACTCGGATATCCCATGAAGAGAATATGGCCTGGTGTTAGTGTGTAAAGGAATGTGTTAGGGGTTTCTTTTTTTTTTAATAATTTTTATTAGGTATTTTCCTCATGTACATTTCCAATGCTATCCCAAAAGTCCCCCATACCCTGCCCCCCCCCACACACACACTCCCCTACCCACCCACTCCCAATTTTTGGCCCTGGCATTCCCCAGCATATAAAGTTTGCAAGTCCAATGGGCCGCTCTTTCCATTGATGGCCGACTAGGCCATCTTTTGATACATATGCAGATAGAGTCAAGTGCTCCGGGGTACTGGTTTGTTCCTAATGTTGTTAGGGGTTTCTGTTGTCATGGTTGTTGTTGTTTTCAGATTGTGTCTTGCCTTCTGGAGGGTGAGAGGTAGGTTTCGGGTTTTCGTTTGTTTGGATTTTTTAAGACAGGGTTTCTTTATGTGGCCTTAGTTGTACTGGAACTTGCTCTGTAGACCAGGCTGGCCTCGAACTCAGAGACCCCCCTGTGCTGGGATTAAAGGTGTTCACCTCACTGCCGGGCTGAGAGACTTCTTTTTACAAGAAGCTTTAGATTATGTTTGCAGATGTAAGATGACTTTGTTACTGACTGGAAGTATGAACAGCACCATCTGCTTAACCCTGATTACACAACACAGATGATAAATTACTTACTCCTGGGTATAGAGAAGGTCCTCTCTATAAACTTGTTAGAGTGAACTGGGACTGTATATAGATTCCTATAAGCAAATTAAAATCATATCAGAAAAACCAAACCAAAGATACCAGTCTGAGAAAGCACGTGGCTCCCTCATCTATGCCCTTTAAAGAGAACAACTGGCACTGTGATGGTGATGGTCCCCACCAACCTATCATCTGACCACTCCGTAGGTGCATCGAGGGTCTAATGGGTGAAGAATTCCTGAAGTCCCAATGCCTTCGAATCAGCCTGGTCCCCACTTTGCCACAGATTACTTAAGTTGCCATCTACCATCCTCTTATTGATCCATCTTGTGCTGCCATCCAGTGAAATTGCTCATCCATTCATCTGGACCCAGTCTTTCCTTTTAGACTCTGCAGTGGAACTCAACTCTACAGCTCAACCATGACCCTGCAGTCAAATCCAACCATGACTTCAGTGCCTGTCCAGAGGGCTCAGGGTCCTTTGTTATCTCACCCTACAGACTCCTATGACTTCCCAGCTGTCTCCCAACTCTGGCTTGTCAAGTGTTTGCCACCTTAACTCTTGGTAGCTAGCCTGTAATATATAGATATAGGGATAGAGGTAGATAGAGATATGTTACATATGACTTATGTTGTTAGTAAGTTATAAACCTATGTTTAATGTATCAGCTAAGAGTTAGTAATTATGTTGGAATGGCCTGTTTGCCTTGGCCAGGGTCATTAAGGAAAGCGGAGCTATCTGACAGATGACTACCAGTGAAACCACTGCTTGTGGATTTGTTATTATTCAATAAAATGTTTTAGAAAGACATAAATATGTTTACCTCTGTTTGTGACACAGCATGCTCACGACACCCTGCTACGCATTGCTTGGCTCCAGTGGCCTCCTGGAACTGTGTTGCAAGCTTTCATGACTCCCTCACTCTGGCATTTTGAACCTTGCAACATCAGTACCATACAGATGGTACCCAGCTGCTCTCAGCTCAAGATGCGGCCTGTCCCCCTTGAACAACTACCACAGCCTTTCTGTGACTTCATAACTGAACTAAAAAGACACTTACTTAGTTAAGTGTGGGGAGCCGCCCTCACATTCGCCGTTACAAGATGGCGCTGACAGCCTGTGTTCTAAGTGGTAAACAAATAATCTGCGCATGTGCCAAGGGTAGTTCTCCACCCCATGTGCTCTGCCTTCCCCGTGATGACAACTGGGCGGATGGGCTGCAGCCAATCAGGGAGTAATACGTCCTAGGCGGAGGATAATTCTCCTTAAAAGGGACGGGGTTTTGCCATTCTTTCTCTTGCTTTCTTGTTCTTGTTCTTTTTCTTGCTTTCTTGCTCTCTCTTGCTCTTGCTCTTGCTCTTGCTCTTGCTCTTGCTCTTGCTCTTGCTCTTGCTCTCTTGCTCTCTTGCTCTCTTGCTCTCTGGCTCCTGAAGATGTAAGCAATAAAGCTTTGCCGCAGAAGATTCCGGTTTGCTGCGTTCTTCCTGGCCGGTCGCGAACGCGTGTAAGAGTTGGTGCCGAAACCCGGGACGAGAAAACCCGGGACGAGAAGACCCGGGACGAGAAGACCCGGGACGAGAAGACCCGGGACGAGAAGACCCGGGACGAGAAATCCTGGGACGAGAAATACCGGGACGAGAAGACCCGGGACGGTTACCATCACCGGCGCAAGGAAGATCCCTCATTCCGGAACCAGAACTGCGGGTCATGGTAATGAAGTGTTCCCGTAAAACAGACTGTTGAGAAGGATTCAACTGCGTGGATTCAGAACTCTTCAGCTGGGGAACAGGGTACCGGTAAGTATAGCTTTACAAGGTAAGTCTGGCCTTGAACTTTCTAACGAAATTCAAGACAGTCTATCAGAAGTAAAGTGGGAAATAGCTTTACAAGGTATGTTTGGCCTTGAACTTTCTCTAGTGTTAGGAGCCTTTTTGTTCCTTTTCACATGTTATCAAATGGTTAAGGCAGGGCTGAAAATTCTGGATGAAATTCAGGGCAATCTATCAGAAGTAAAGCGGGGAGAGAGAGTAGGAGCAAAGAGGAAATATGGTTCACAAAATAAGTATACAGGCCTTTCCACGGGTCTTGAACCCGAGGAAAAGTTTAGGTCAGGTAAGAATACCTGGGGAGAGATTGGAAGGAAGGAAAAGAAAAAAGAAAAGAAAAAAGATCAATTAGCGGAGGTCTCTAGGAGAAGGAGCCTATACTCATCACTAGATGAGCTCAAGGAGCCAGTTCTTAGTAGTTCTGAATCAGATCAAAAGGCTATTATGGCCTGGAAGGCGCTCTCCCGAGCAGGTGAAGCCACTGGACAACTAACAAAGATTGTCCAGTGACCTCAGGAGTCATTCTCAGATTTTGTGGCCAGAATGACAGAGGCAGCAGAGCGTATTTTTGGAGATTCAGAGCAAGCCGCACCTCTGGTAGAACAGCTCATTTATGAGCAAGCCACACAGGAGTCCCGAGCGGCCATAGCCCCAAGAAGGAACAAAGGTTTACAAGACTGGCTCAGGGTTTGTCGGGAGCTTGGGGGACCTCTCACTAATGCAGGATTAGCGGCCGCCATCCTCCAATCCCAAAAATGCTCCATGGGCAGAAATGAATCAACACATAGATCTTGTCCAGGAACAACTAGATGTATTATGGCAAATAGCTCAGCTGGGATGTGAACAAAAGTTTCCGGGATTGTGCGTTACTTCCATTCAGTATGAGAAATTTACTAGGGTAGCTAATTTGTCAAAAAGTCTTTCTCAGTATATGTTACAGAATTGGACGGCTGAATTTGAACAGACCCTTCAGGAATTGAGAATTGCCATCATTCAGGTCAACTCCATGCGCTTGGACCTGTCCCTGACCAAAGGATTACCCAATTGGATCTCCTCAGCATTTTCCTTCTTTAAAGAATGGGTATGGGTGGGATTATTTGGAGATACACTTTGCTGTGGATTAGTGTTGCTTCTTTGGTTGGTCTGTAAGCTTAAGGCCCAAACTAGGAGAGACAAGGTGGTTATTGCCCAGGCACTTGCAGCTCTAGAACATGGTGCTTCCCCTGATATATGGTTATCTATGCTTAAGCAATAGGTCGCTGGCCATTCAGCTCTTGCACCCCACGAGGCTAGTCTCATTGCACGGGATAGAGTGAGTGCGCTTCAGCAGCCCGAGAGAGTTGCACGGCTAAGCACTGCAGTAGAAGGGTTTGCTGCACATATGAGCCTATTCTAGGGAGACATGTCATCTTTCAAGAAGGTTGAGTGTCCAAGTGTCATTCTCCCCAGGTAAAACAGGTAAAACGACATGGGACCAGACCAGGACCCCTCTGGGTGATAAACCTGGGAGGAGGTTATGTGTACGGCTCCTTTACCTGCACACTGGGGATTTGACCTCTATCTCCACTCTCATTAATATGGGTGGCCTATTGCTCTTATTAAAAGAAAAGGGGGATCTGTGGGGAGACGCCCTCACATTCGCCGTTACAAGATGGCGCTGACAGCCTGTGTTCTAAGTGGTAAACAAATAATCTGCGCATGTGCCAAGGGTAGTTCTCCACCCCATGTGCTCTGCCTTCCCCGTGATGACAACTGGGCCGATGGGCTGCAGCCAATCAGGGAGTAATACGTCCTAGGCGGAGGATAATTCTCCTTAAAAGGGACGGGGTTTTGCCATTCTTTCTCTTGCTTTCTTGTTCTTGTTCTTTTTTCTTGCTTTCTTGCTCTCTCTTGCTCTTGCTCTTGCTCTTGCTCTTGCTCTCCTGCTATCTTGCTCTCTGACTCCTGAAGATGTAAGCAATAAAGCTTTGCCGCAGAAGATTCCCGTTTGCTGCATTCTTCCTGGCCGGTCGCGAACGCTTGTAAGAGTTAAGCAGCGATTTTTGAACAGGGCTCCCTTGAGGCTCTGTCATTCTTAGACGCGCTCTCATTGCAAATGAATTTACACTGCTATCTTCTGGAGCTTTCCATGAGTGGGTTCTTGCCCTCAAAGCACCTTTCCTGTTGTCCTTGTGCAAAGTCGGAGGTTATCTCTTTAATGTTGCTAATTTTTTAACAATTGCATGTACTTTACCTACACCTGCTCTGTCCCCAACTTTAACAAGCGTCGAGGCCCTTTGCTCATCAAACTTCATATTAGTGTCACAACTTCAACCAGTTTATAGTCCTTCTCTCCAAATTACACATTTTGCCTGTCTTCTCACCTTCCCTCACTGTAAATCTGGGTAAATACAGTAGGCAGTAACCATTCTATAGCCCAGGTGATACACTGCCTTGAAATTTTCCTCACTAAACAAATTATTTTATTTTTATATTTTAAATATTTTAAATTTAAATTAAATGTAAATATTTTAACATTCAGTCTCACTCAAATTTTTAGAATGCAGGCAGACTCTATGCCAACTGTAACATAATTGACCACTACCCCAGTTCCTGTTAGAGTCTTTCTGAAACTTCATGAACCTGGTTGACAGTCTCAACCTTAAATCTCCCACTAGAACAGCCCATTGAACTTTAGGGCTGCTCTAGCCTACAAGGCCAACTCTTTCTATTTCTCCCACAGAGCTCTTCCTAATGTCTATAAACCACCTGTCAAGTAATGACATCAGGGACTCACTTCCTAGTGTCTGGTTTCTGTGGTGACACACCTGACAAGAAGCAATGTAAAGGACACACATTTGCTTTGCCTCTTGGTTTGAGGGTACAGTGCATCACGGCAGGGTGGGCATGGCCCAGGGGCAGCTCATCACTGTAAATACTTGTTTACATCTCGGTGGATCAGGAAGTAATATTAAACTACAAACTGTAAGGTCCTGTGACCTGAAGTTAAAGCTGCACCTGTGTTAAGGATTCTATAATGGTGAATGACTGGTAGAATCTTCATGGGAATGAAGAGCTGGAATGTTTCAAGTCTAGGGAAAACTTAACTTAGACTATTTTATGCCCTCTTCAGAGCCACGCATCACCTACCTCTGTGGTTGACCTAGTAGCCCATGACTATAAGATTAAAACCCTTTTAGAATATACTAATAGTCCCCTAGCTTCCACCAACCCAAAGGGTAAGATTATCATCAGATAGAGGGGTCCCCCCACTTTGCTATAGCCACCTATCCAGCATTCCCACCAATGTATTAGAAAATTGCCTTAATTTATGATTTTATTTTCTTACCATAGAAATCATGAAACTGTTGCCACATTGGTACATGGCTTTTGGGGTAACCTAAGTCTGTGCTCCCAGGTTGTTCAATCATATTGTGCTCCAGACTAAACTATCTGATATTCCTCTTGAGATGAAACGTGTGCTTTTTGCAACCAGCACCCTTCTCCCAGTGACTATTTCCCTCAGTCAGATCCACATCTCAGGGGTTACACAATACCCCACCAACAAGCATCCAAGTATTCCAGTACATGAGCCTGCAGGGAATACTAAATCTCTTGTCTATGGGGAGTAATGCTTCAGTGGAGTGTTTGCTGAGATTTCTTTAATGTTCTGCTTCTGACACTTTTGGATCTATGTACAGAAGTGAAGTTGCTAAATCATTTTGGCAGTTCTAAGATTTATTTATTTATTTATTTATTTATTTATTTATTTATTTAGACACTGTAGCTGCATTCAGACACTCCAGACGAGGGCATCAGATTTTTGTTACAGATGGCTGTGAGCTACCATGTGGTTGCTGGGATTTGAACTCAGGACCTTTGGAAGAGTAGTCGGTGCTCTTACCCGGCAAGCCATCTCACCAGCCCGAAAAACTAACTAGCGTACCACAATGGTTCCACTAGGGCACGATAATTTTTGTTTTTGTTTTGGTTTTGGTTTTGGTTTTGGTTTTTTCGAGACAGGGTTTCTCTGTGTAGCCCTGGCTGTCCTGGAACTCACTCTGTAGACCAGGCTGGCCTTGAACTCAGAAATCCTCCTGCCTCTGCCTCCCAAGTGCTGGGATTAAAGGCATGTGCCACCATGCCCGGCTCAAGTTTTTAAAGGAAACTCCATGCTTCTTTCTATATTCTCACCCATTTTACAATGCTACTAACAGTGGACCAATGCTCCATTTTCTCTAAAACTTTGCCAACATGTTGTCTTCTATTTGGTTGGTTGGTTTCGGTAGTAGTCAACCTGATGGGTATAATGTGATATCTTTGTGTCTAGTCACTCTCCAATAACACAAAGTCTTTTGGTCGTTTTCACCTCTAAAGAACAATCTCAGGGGGTGGCACATGGTCCCCTGAGCTACATTGTCTAGCTCTGGACTCACTCTTCGGTCCAGAGGAGTCTTGTGGGAAACCAAGAGAATCCTACTTCCTCGTGGAAACCTTCAAGAACCCCAAAACTTGGAACCCTGCCCAACCAATCCCATTCCAGTAAGAGTTGCCCACTATCCCAATTGATCCATCTGGGACAGCCTACAGAGGTGAGTTGTGCGCAGCTATCCTTCTACAACAAACCCTGGATATCCTAATGAAACTGAAGCACAAGAAGAGGATTTTAAATTCAATCTAATGAAGCTAATAAAAGCCTTTAAAGAAGACATGAATAAATTCCTTAAGGAAATACATGAAAATACATTCAAGCAAGCAAAAGCATTAAAAGAGGAAGCAAATAAACATAAAGAAATACAAGAAAATATAGTCAAACAGGTGAAGGATATGAATAAAACTGTCTCATAGAATGAGTTTGGCAACATGAGTTCAATATATTCTCAACTATGCAAAATATAAGGATACAATATGAATTACATGAAGGGGGCTTCATGGACCTAAAAAAAAGAGGCTGCTGCAGTGTGAGCCACCTTGTCAGAAAGATATTAAGGAAGGAAATAACAAGATTTAGAGAGTGGTGATTTCATGGCAAGATCCCACCAGCTAAGTTTATTGTTTGGACTACTCAGGCAGATTCCTGAATTCAGGGTTAGCTTGGGACAGAGCTAGTTGAAGCCCAGGAGTGGTGGGGATCCCACCCAGCTAGCTTATTGTCTTTACTTATAGCAAGCAGATATCTGAATTCATTTGCCATGTTTTGTTTTATTTTGTTTTTTAAGAATTTGCTGTTCTTTTATTAGAATCAAGTTGCTACAGTCATAAAATGCTGACTCGTGGGATAACCAAAAAGAACCTCAAGAAAATGACTGAATTGATATGCAAATGCAAGACTGGGCTTTGGTCTGCAAGAGCTAAGCAACCTGGATGAGCTGTCTGGAGAGAAAACAGAGTTCTTTTAGAATTTTTTTCTAGCAGCTACCCAGAGAGAACTGCTTGGAGAGCAAATACAGGTCTTTTACAATCTTTTTCCTGCAAGAGAGCAAAAGAGAGCTGTCTCAGGCAGAGGAAACTGTCTCATGCAGAAAGCTGTCTTGAGCAGAAAGCTATCTTGAGCATACTACAGATGCAAGAGCTATCTACAGAGAGCTGGCTAGGGAGCCATCTTGAGCAGATTACAAGGCTAATCAGCTTGTACCCATGATTTGACTTTTAGTCATTTTTTTGGTTGGTGGTGAACACTCTCCTTCCTCAGAACCCTCTCCAAGCTGAGGTTGATCCTTAGCAGAACTCAAGAAGTTAGATACCAATAATCCAAATAACCCAATTAAAAAATGAGGTACAGAGCTAAATAGAGAGTTTTCAACAAAAGAATCTTGAATGGCTGAAAAACACCTAAAGAAATGTTCAACATCCTTAGTCATCAGGGAAATGCAAATCAAAACAACTCTGAGATTCCACCTTACACCTATCAGAATGGCTAAGATCAAAAACTCAAAGAACAACACATGCTGACAAGGTTGTGGAGCAAGAGAAATACTCCTACACTGCTGGGGGAGGACAAACTTGTACAACCACTCTGGAAGTCAACTTGGCAGTTGCTCAGAAAATTGGGAATAGTTCTACCTCAAGACCCAGCTATACCACACCTGAGCATGTACCCAGAAGATGTGCCACCATCCCACAAGGACATTTGCTCAACTATGCTCAGCAGTTTTATTCATAATAAACAGAAACTGGAAACAACCCAGATTCCCTCAACTAAAGAATGGAGACAGAAAATGTGGCTCATTTACACGTGGACTACTACTCACCCATTAAAAACAAGAATATCAAGAATTTCTCACACAAATGGATAGAACTTTAAAATATCATCCTAAGTGAGGTAACCCAGACACAAAAGGACATGCATAATATGTACTCATAAGTGGATGTTAGACATAGAGTACAGGATAACCATGCTATCTATAACCAACAGACCCAAAGAAGTCAAATAACAAGGAGGGTCCAAGGAAGGATGGTTGAATCTTTCTCAGAAGGGGAAACAAAATAGTTATTGGACATTAATGGAAGGAGGGAACTGGTTGGAAAAGGGGATGGGAAGGGGAGAGGGCTGGTAGGTGGAGATCATACATGTGGAGAGCAGGGGAGAGAGAAGGAGATCAGAAATGGGAGTGGCCAATCTTTAGAACATGCCAGAGACCTGGGATAGGGGGCAGCCCCAGAGGGTCTAATGGGTGCAACTCTAGCTGAGATTTCTAGCAGTGAGGGATATGGATCCTGAAGTGGTCACTTCCTATAGCCAGGCAGGACTCCCACTGGAGAGATAAGGATAGCCACCCACCCAAAAGCCTTCGACTCAAAATGTGTCCTGCCTACAAAATATGCAGGGAAAAAGATGGAGCAGAGACTGCAGGAATGTCCAACAATAACTGGCCCAACATGAGACCCATCCCATGAGCAAGAACCAGTCCCTCACACTATTAATGATACTTTGTTATGCTTGCAGACAGGAAGTTAGTATAACTGTCCTCTGAGAGGCTCCACACAGCAGACAATGGAAAAAGATGTAGAGACTCATACCCAAACATGAGATGGAGCTCAGGGAGGCTCACGGAAGAGTTAAAAGAAGGATTGAGGGACCCAAAGAATACAGGGACTCCACAGGAAGACCAACAGAGTCAACTAACCTGTACCTTCAGGGACTCCCAGAGACTGAACCACCAACCAAAGAGCAAGCACAGGCTGGACTTTGGCCCCTGCACATATGTAGTAGATGAACAGCTTGATCTTCATACAGGTTTCCCAAAACTGGAACAAAGGCTGTCCTTGAGTCTGTTGCCTGCCTGCCTGTGGATCCCGTGCCCCTAAATGAATGCCTTGTCTGGCCTCAGTGGGAGAGGATCCACCTAGTCACTCAGTGGCTTGATATGGGGGGGGGGTGTTACACCTTCCTCTTCTCAAAAGATAAGGAGAAGGTAGAATGAAATGGGGGAGGGAGGACTTGTGTGATGGGGTCCTGGGAGGACAGAAAGTGTGATATTAGTTTGTAAAATGAATAAATTTTAAAAAAAGAAGAAGAAGAATCTCAGTTTAGTAAATATGAGAGATAGGATAATATCCCACACTCCCCAAAATATGTCCTTTTTATAACAGTCAGAACTTAGGACTTAATACTTTCTTTTGATTTCCTACTACAAAAAAAGTCTTGAACTAGTAGGTGTTTGTTTGTTTGCTTGCTTGCTTTGGTAGTGCTTGAAGTCAAATCTAGGGCCCTAAGCATGCAAGGCAAGTCTATCTGTGTTCTCAGCTCATGAGCATGTTACATGGCTATGTCAGCTATGTTAGGATAATTACATTATTAAGATTGCAGATGGTATTAAGCTTGCTAGCAGGTTTATTTCTCGTTATATTAGGTTGGTTTCATCATAGCATCTTGATTCCTATCCAAGCTTGTTGGGATAATATTTTTTTCACATTGTGTAATGGTGTGTCTCTGTGTTTTCAATTGTTAATTCTGTAGGGCAAAGGACTAAATGCTGGCAGGATATTGGGTTTGTCATTTCTATGGCCCATCACCAGCCTTATGTTTGTAAATACTTGTCCTTCCACACCTGCTCAGATAGCTGAAGTTCAGACAGCTCTCTATGCCTAGAGGCAATCTAGAAATGTACAAGAGATTGTCTCGATGCTGATTAGTTGCAATAAAGATCTGACAGCCAATATTCAGAGAAGAAAATGGAGGGCAGAACTTGCAGGCAGAGAATGATTTAAGGGGAGATTCAAGAAGGACATGGAGGGAGCAGAGAAAGGTATAGAGATAGCCATATGGTGGGTCACTGGCTAGTTAGGTTAAGTTTAGAGTAGCCAGGAGACTGCCCAAGTCAAAGGACTGAGCTTTAAACTATTATAGAAGCCTCCTTGTCATTATTTATCCCGCCTAGCAAGTCCCCATATACTGGCCATTTTTATGTCAACTTGACACAAGCTCGAATCTTCAGAGAGGAGAAAACCTCATTTGAGAAAATGCCTCCATAAGATCAGGCTGCAGGTAAGTCTGTAGGGTATTTTCTTAATTAGTCATTGAAACTGAAAAGCCCAGCCCATTGTAGGTGGTGCCATCCCTGGTCTGGTGGTTTTGGGTTCTACGAGAAAACAGACTGAGCAAAGCCAAGAGGAGCAAGCCAGAAAGCAGCACCCCTCCATGCCACCTCCCCTGTATCCTCATAGCCTTTCTTTTCCACTACCTCTGGTGGGTGGAGGGCTAGAAGAGGGAGTTAAAGTATTTAAGAACTCATTTTAAAAGTAAGGTTTTGAAAAAAATTCTAAGCTACACATTCGTGTGTTGGGTAGGAAAATTGGTGCTTACTCATTCTTTCTTACAGAACTCAGTCAGAATTCACCTCTCTGGTGAGTCCTCCAGGGTTGGAAGGTGAGAAAAGACTGTCCGTAGCAAAGGCCAGTGTTTGTGGAGACTTACGGTTTTTCAGGAAAGTCAGTTATATCACAGGATGTTTTCCTGAAACAGACATGGGTGAAAGGATGTTTTGCTAAAGCAAGCACGTGAATGGATGTTTGATGAAGGACTCTTTACTAAACGACAACCATGTATTGGCTCATCTTACAGTGTGTTACTGAGCTCTGTTTGTTATGACTCCATAGACAGAAATGCACCAAAAAAATTCTGCTTCTTGTCACTTCCTCGGACTCAGGCTGATGGGCATAGTGATGTCATCTGATACAGACTCACATGGAGTTTTGCTAAAACAGACTCACATGGTGAGTCTCATCTGTGTGAGGACTTGTGTTTGCTATCCTGACACCACTGAGCTGGACTGCTACTATATTCGTGAAGTGTTTTCAAGTGGATGGAGCAGCCTCTGCTGATTCCTGTGAACTGAACTGCTGAGTTCCTGACAACGCAGATGGGATTTGCTCCAAAGAACTATTTCTAAACAGGTCCAACTACCCTGTATCCTCATAACCTTTCTTTTCCACTACCTCTGGTGGGTGGAGGGCTAGAAGGGGGAGTTAAAGTATTTAAGAACCCATTTTAAAAGTAAGGTTTTAAAAAAATAAAGTCTGAGCTACACGTTTGTGTGTTGGGTAGGAAAATTGGTGCTTACTCATTCTTTCTTACAGAACTCAGAGTTCACCTCTTTGGATGCTTGCCTCTGGTAGATGGTTCTTACTCCACCTCCACCCTCTCCTTCAGCAGCTCCCTCTATAGTATCCTCCAACCTTTTATCAGAGAGCTCCTCACTTGGAGGCAGGAAGCCTTATGGCTCAGTCTTTTCCAATGTCCTCAAGGCCAGACCCGTCATCACATGGTCCTCTTATCCCTTAGGAATACTCTGGTGGTACAGGAGAGATACCTCAGTGATTAAGAGCACTGGCTATTCTTACAGAGAACCCAGGTTCAATTTCCAGCATCTACAGTACCACCATATATAACTGCAGTCCTATGGGATCCAATGTCCTCTCCTGGTCTCCTAGGTTACTGCACACACATGATGCATATATGCATGCAGCAAAATCACACACTAAATAATAAAAATAATTTTTTAAATAATTTCTCTCCACCAGTGTAAGTACATGTCATTACTTAGCTACCCAGCAGACATTCTCAGCTATAATCTTTGACCTTCTCAGAGGAAAAGAATAATTCAGGTTTCTAACTGTAGTTTTAATTTCTGAAACTTCTAAATGGCCAGAATTCACTCAGTATTCTCTTACAAGGATAAAAATGACAACTTTTTCCCTCTTGCTTTTAAAGAGTTTCCAAGTTTGGTCTGACTTCAGCCAGTGTCTGCTCCCAAGCTAAACAGAGTCAGCAAAGTCCCACACATTAGTGACATGGCTGCAGTTAGGATAAATGGAACATGCATATGAGGTCTGGAATTTTTAGGTAAGTTGCATTTTCTTTCTTGAGTGACTTAATTTCTTAGGGATATTTGCAGTCCAACTTCTCTGACTATTTGCCCAACTTTCCACGCTTTCTGTCTCATTAACAGCACATCATGTGGGAAGGGTAGGTTTTATGGGGACCCCGGTTAGTTAAAAGTGACTTTAACCACCACTTCCTCCCTCTCCTTCCTCTGTATCTTATCCAAGCTTAAATTTGGAGTATGAAGGATTTCACACCTCTCCCTATCCTTCCCCCCTCCCCCTCTCCCTCCCTTCTTTCTCTTTTCCCCTTCTCTGTCTTCCGGTTTGCATGGCAATTTCCTTGGCTTCCTTCCTTGTGGCCAATGAACTTGCCAAGGTAAACCTGCCCTTTTCAACTCTTAATTCGGTTTGAGTTGGCTTATTCCATCTATGGAGAAAACCTATTTTTTGAAACTGTAAACAAGCCCCAATTAAATGTTTTCTTTTGTAAGAGTTGCCAGGGTCATAGTGTCTCCTCATAGCAATATAGTACTGACTAATACATTCACATACATGTACGTATGTATATGTCCATGTATACATATATGAATGTATATGTTCAAATACATTTAAATACAGTTTGCTGAGTCTTTATTGTTTGTGTGTATATGGTTTCAAGACTGACCTATTTGTTTGTTTGTTTATTTGTTCATTTTATTTTTTATTGATTTAGCTTTTCAAGACAGGATTTTTCTGTGTAAAAAGCCCTGGCTGTTCTAGAACTCACTTTGTAGACCAGGTTGACCCAGAGATATACAGGTTGTCTCTGTATTATAATAATGCTGATTTCTGATCTGGCAGAGATCCAGTTACAGGTGGGACTTTGAAATTGTTAAGCATCTCCTGTCTCAGTGTTTTGTAAATACTCCCTCTCTCACCTTCTGATTGTGTTATTAAAAAGCTGACCAACAAGAGCTGGAGAGGTGGACCAGTGTTTAAGAGCACTGACTACTCTTCCAGAAGTCCTGAATTCAATTCCCAGCAACCACATGGTGACTCCCAACTACCTGTAATGGGATCTGATGCCCTCTTCTGGTGTGTCTGAAGATAGTGACAGTGTACTCATATACATAAAATAAGTAATTCTTTTTAAAAAAAGAAAAAGGAAAAAAAGCTAGTGGCCTATAGCAAAGGCAGAAAGTAGAAGGAAGAACTTCTGGGAAGAGATAAGAACTCTGGGAGAGAGACAACCGGCCACCTTCCTGGTGAGAGCACAGGGGTCCGCCCAGCCCAAGAGGTTTCTGCCTCAGGCTCCGGTGGGAGCCACCTTGGCTCCGGGACTCCGAGGAGGGCAGGCTGCACGGGTGAGGGTGTGGAATACAGAGGCCAGCAGTTTCTGGGGCAGGCGAGAGCCACAGAGCTTCTGAGGCGGCGCCATCTTCAGCTCCAGACTACCGGCCACCTTCCTGGCCAAAGCAACACAGCTTCTGGGAAAGATCCTGTTTTGGTTCTTCATCTTCAGCCAGGAGGCGGTCCAAACACCAGATAACTGTGCACCTTCCCTGAAAGAGGAGAGCTTGCCTGCAGAGACTGCTCTGACCACTGAAACTCAGAGGAGAGAGATAGTCTCCCACGTATGCTGCTAGAGGGTAACAAAATCACCAGAGGAACAATCTCTAAACAAAGACAACTATAACACCTAAATTCAGAAATTGCCAGATGGCGAAAGGTAAATGTAAGAATCCTACTAACAGAAACCAGGACCACTCACCATCATCAGAACCCAGAACGCCCACTTCGCCCAGTCCAGGGCACCCTAACACACCTGAAAAGGTAGACCTGGATTTAAGAGCATATCTCATGATGATGGTAGAGGACATAAAGAAGGAATTTAATAACTCACTTAAAGAAATACAGGAGAACACTGCTAAGGAGTTACAAGTCCTTAAAGAAAAACAGGAAAACACAACCAAACAGGTAGAAGTCTTTTTAGAAAAACAGGAAAACACATCCAAACAGGTGATGGAAATGAACAAAACCATACTAGACCTAAAAAGGGAAGTAGACACAATAAAGAAAACACAGTGAGGCAACGCTGAAGATAGAAACCCTAGGAAAGAAATCTGGAACCATAGATGCCAGCATCAGCAACAGAATACAAGAGACGGAAGAGAGAATCTCAGGTGCAGAAGATTCCATAGAGAACATCAGCACAACAATCAAAGAAAATGGAAAATGCAAAAAGATCCTAACTCAAAACATCCAGGAAATCCAGGACACAATGAGAAGACCAAACCTACGGATAATAGGAGTGGATGAGAATGAAGATTTTCAACTCAAAGGACCAGCAAACATCTTCAACAAAATTATTGAAGAAAACTTCCCAAATATAAAGAAAGAGATGCCCATGAACATACAAGAAGCCTACAGAACTCCAAATAGACTGGAACAGAAAAGAAATTCCTCCTGACACATAATAATCAGAACATCAAATGCACTAAATAAAGATAGAATATTAAAAGCAGTAAGTGAAAAAGGTCAAGTAACATATAAAGGCAAGCCTATCAGAATTACACCAGATTTTTCACCAGAGACTATGAAAGCCAGAAGAGCCTGGACAGATCTTATACAGACACTAAGAGAACACAAATTCCAGCCCAGGCTACTATACCCAGCCAAACTGTCAATTACCATAGATGGAGAAACCAAAGTATTCCACTACAAAACTAAATTCACCCATTTTTTCTCCACGAATCCAGCCCTTCAAAGGATAATAACAGAAAAAATCCAATACAAGGACGGGAACCACGCCCTAGAAAAAACAAGAAGATAATCCCTCAACAAAACTAAAAGAAGACAGCCACAAGAACAGAATGCCAACTTTAACAACAAAAATAACAGGAAGCAACATTTACTTTTCCTTAATATCTCTTAATATCAATGGTCTCAACTCCCCAATAAAAAGACATAGACTAACAAACTGGCTACACAAACAAGACCCAACATTTTGCTGCTTACAGGAAACTCATCTCAGAGAAAAAGATAGACACTACCTCAGAATGAAAGGCTGGAAAACAATTTTCCAAGCAAATGGTATGAAGAAACAAGCTGGAGTAGCCATCCTAATATCTGATAAGATTGACTTCCAACCCAAAGTCATCAAAAAAGACAAGGAGGGGCACTTCATACTCATCAAAGGTAAAATTCTCCAAGAGGAACTCTCAATTCTGAATATCTATGCTCCAAATACAAGGGCAGCCACATTTATTAAAGAAACTTTAGTAAAGCTCAAAGCACACATTGCACCTCACACAATAATAGTGAGAGACTTCAACACACCACTTTCACCAATGGACAGATCATGGAAACAGAAACTAAACAGGGACACAGTGAAACTAACAGAAGTGATGAAACAAATGGACTTAACAGAAATCTACAGAACATTTTATCCTAAAACAAAAGGATATACCTTCTTCTCAGCACCTCATGGTACCTTCTCTAAAATTGACCACATAATTGGTCACAAAACAAGCCTCAACATACACAAAAATATTGAAATTGTCCCATGCATCCTATCAGATCACCATGGACTAAGGCTGATCTTCAATAACAAAATAAATAATAGAAAGCCAACATTCACATGGAAACTGAACAACACTCTTCTCAATGATACCTTGGTCAAGGAAGGAATAAAGAAAGAAATTAAGGACTTTTTGGAGTTTAATGAAAATGAAGCCACAACATTCCCAAACCTATGGGACACAATGAAAGCATTCCTAAGAGGAAAACTCATAGCTCTGAGTGCCTCCAAAAAGAAACTAGAGAGAGCATACATTAGCAGCTTGACAGCACACTTAAAAGGTCTAGAAGAAAAGGAAGCAAATTCACCCAAGAGGAGTAGAAGGCAGGAAATAATCAAACTCAGGGGTGAAATCAACCAAGTGGAAACAAGAAGAACTATTCAAAGAATCAACCAATCAAGGAGCTGGTTCTTTGAGAAAATCAACAAGATAGATAAACCCTTAGCCAGTCTCACGAGAGGGCACAGGGAAAGCATCCTAATTAACAAAATCAGAAATGAAAAGGGAGACATAATAACAGATCCTGAAGAAATCCAAAACACCACCAGATCCTTCTACAAAAGGCTATACTCAACAAAACTGGAAAACCTGGATGAAATGGACAAGTTTCTAGACAGATACCGTGTAACAAAGCTAAATCAAGATCAGGTTAATGATCTCAACAGTCCTATAACCCCTAAAGAAATAGAAGCAGTCATTAATAGTCTCCCAGCCAATAAAAGCCCAGGACCAGACAGGTTTAGTGCAGAGTTCTATCAGACCTTCACAGAAGACCTAATTCCAGTTCTTCACAAACTATTCCACAAAATAGAAACGGAAGGTACTCTACCCAACTCATTCTATGAAGCCACAATTACTCTGATACCTAAACCACAAAAAGACCCAACAAAGATAGAGAACTTCAGACCAATTTCCCTTATGAATATCGATGCAAAAATCCTCAATAAAGTTCTTGCTAACCGAATCCAAGAACACATCAAAACAATCATCCATCCTGACCAAGTAGGTTTCATCCCAGGGATGCAGGGATGGTTCAATATACGGAAATCCATCAATGTAATCCAGTATATAAACAAACTCAAAGACAAAAACCACATGATCGTCTCGTTAGATGCTGAGAAAGCATTTGACAAAATCCAACATCCATTCATGATAAAAGTCTTGGAAAGATCAGGAATTCAAGGCCCATACCTAAACATGATAAAAGCAATCTACAGCAAACCAATAGCCAACATCAAAGTAAATGGTGAGAAGCTGGAAGCAATCCCACTAAAATCAGGGACTAGACAAGGCTGTCCACTCTCGCCCTACCTATTCAACATTGTACTTGAAGTCCTAGCCAGAGCAATTAGACAACAAACGGAGATCAAGGGGATACAAATTGGAAAGGAAGAGGTCAAATTTCACTTTTTGCAGATGATATGATAGTATATATAAGTGACCTTAAAAATTCCACCAGAGAACTCCTAAGCCTGATAAACAGCTTCAATAAAGTAGCTGGATATAAAATTAACTCAAAGAAGTCAATGGCCTTTCTGTACACAAAGGATAAACAGGCTGAGAAAGAAATTAGGGAAACAATACCCTTCTCAATAGTCACAAATAATATAAAATACCTTGGCGTGACTCTAACTAAGGAAGTGAAAGATCTGTATGATAAGAACTTCAAGTCTCTAAAGAAAGAAATTAAAGAGGATCTCAGAAGATGGAAAGATCTCCCATGCTCATGGATTGGCAGTATCAACATTGTAAAAATGGCCATCTTGCCAAAAGCAATCTACAGATTCAATGCAATCCCCATCAAAATTCCAACTCAATTCTTCAACGAATTAGAAAAGGCAATCGGCAGATTCATCTGGAATAACAAAAAACCGAGGATAGCAAAAACTCTTCTCAAGGATAAAAGAACCTGTGGTGGAATCACCATGCTGGACCTAAAACTGTACTACAGAGCAATTGTGATCAAAACTGCATGGTACTGGTATAGTGACAGACAAGTAGACCAATGGAACAGAATTGAAGACCCAGAGATGAATCCACACACCTATGGTCACTTGATCTTTGACAAAGGAGCTAAAACCATCCAGTGGAAAAAAGACAGCATTTTCAACAAATGGTGCTGGCACAACTGGCGGTTATCATGTAGAAGAATGCGAACTGATCCATTTCTATCTCCTTGTACTAAGGTCAAATCTAAGTGGATTCAGGAACTCCACATAAAACCAGAGACACTGAAACTTATAGAGGAGAAAGTAGGGAAAAGCCTCGAAGATATGGGTACAGGGGAAAAATTCCTGAATAGAACAGCAATGGCTTCTGCTGTTAGATCAAGAATCGATAAATGGGACCTCATAAAATTGCAAAGCTTCTGCAAAGCAAAAGACACCGTTAATAAGACAAAAAGGCCACCAACAGATTGGGAAAGATCTTTACCTATCCCAAATCGGATAGGGGACTAATATCCAATATATATAAAGAACTCAAGAAGGTGGACTCCAGAAAATCAAGTAACCCCATTAAAAAATGGGGCTCAGAGTCCACAGTGCAATCTTTTTTTACCATCAGTTTTTCTCAGAAGGTGTCTAACTGTGACTGGTAGCCAGTATAACTGCAGATCTCAGCTGGTAAACTAAGTGCTTTTATATTTGAAGTTGACTTCATAAAGCCAATAAGCAGTCCTCAGAGCATGGAGATATGCTCAGGTGACTGCAGAATGGCACTGGGTTATAGAATATAGAATTAAGGAACCTTGTATTGTCTTCTGTTAAAGTGTCCCAGAGTTTGAAACTTCTAACAAGTTCCATTTTATCCTGTATCAGTAGAAGCTGCATCTCCATTTGTTAGCACACATGCTACCTTTTGAGGAATTCCTACCATTAAGCTCCACACCAGTTCTATGCATAACCATTCGCCAGATACTGCTGCTGTGGTTTCTTACAGGAGCCTTTCTGCCCTGTGCCACGATGCATGATCATCTTGCTGCTTGACAGGTCCTTTGTGAGGAATTGGAACTGTGTGTGTTAATAGCACCTGTGTATGACAAGATGTAAAATACAAATGAGAGAGATGCAAATGAATGGTGTTCCTGTCTTATATATCTAAAGCTTCCATGGTTTGTATGTTTTAACTGCCTCTTTAAACTGCACAGAATAAATGAAAATGAAAACAAAAAAAAAAAATGGGGCTCAGAGCTGAACAAAGAATTCTCACCTGAGGAATACCGAATGGCAGAGAAGCACCTGAAAAAATGTTCAACATCCTTAATCATCAGGGAAATGCAAATCAAAACAACACTGAGATTCCACTTCACTCCAGTCAGAATGGCTAAGATCAAAAACTCAGGTGACAGCAGATGCTGGCGAGGATGTGGAGAAAGGGGAACACTCCTCCATTGTTGGTGGGATTTCAAGCTTGTACAACCACTCTGGAAATCAGTCTGGCAGTTCCTCAGAAAATTGGACATAGTACTACCGGAGGATCCCGTAATACCTCTCCTAGGCATATATCCAGAAGATGTCCCAACCGGTAAGAAGAACACATGCTCCACTATGTTCATAGCAGCCTTGTTTATAATAGCCAGAAGCTGGAAAGAACACAGATGCTCCTCAACAGAGGAATGGATACAGAAAATGTGGTACATTTACACAATGGAATACTACTCAGCTATTAAAAAAATGAATTTATGAAATTCCTAGGCAAATGGATGGACCTGGAGGGTATCATCCTGAGTGAAGTAACCCAATCACAAAGGAACTCGCACAATATGTACTCACTGATAAGTGGATATTAGCCCAGAAACTTAGGATACGGAAGATATAAGATACAACTTGCCAAATGCATGAAATTCAAGAAGAACGAAGACCAAAGTGTGGACACTTTACCCTTTCTTAGAAATGGGAACAAAACACCTATGGAACGAGTTACAGAGACAAAATTTGGAGCTGTGATGAAAGGATGGACCATCTAGTGATTGCCATATGCAGGGATCCATCCCATAATCAGCTTCCAAATGCTGACACCATTGCATACACTAGCAAGATTTTGCTGAAAGGACGCAGATATAGCTCTCTCTTGTGAGACTATGCCGGGGCCTAGCAAACACAGAAGTGGATGATCACAGTCAGCTATTGGATGGGTCACACGGCCCCCAATGGAGGAGCTAGAGAAATTACCCAAGGAGCTAAAGGGAACTGCAACCCTATAGGTGGAACAACAATATGAACTAACCAGTACCCGGGAGCTCTTGTCTTTAGCTGCATATGTATCAAAAGATGGCCTAGTTGGCCATCACTGCAAAGAGAGGCCCATTGGACTTGCAAACTTTATATGCCCCAGTACAGGGGAACACCAGGGCCAAAAAGGGGGAGTGGGTGGGTAGGGGATTGTGGGGGTGGGTATGGGGGACCTTTGGGATAGCATTGAAAATGTAAACGAGGAAAATACCTAATTAAAAAAAAATGACCACAAAAAAAATAGAACTCTGGGAGAGAATCAGGGTGGATTCACTAGGGAGACACAAGAAGAAGCAGGCTGAGACTAAGAAAGAGGGGTAACTAACAAACTATGTGGCAGAACTTAGAATAGAATAAATAAGTTATGAGCCACCTGGGAACAAGCCTAGCTATAAATCCTAGGCATTCATAATAAATATAAGTCTCCATGTCATTATTTGGGAGTTGATGGTTGCAAAGAAAATCCATAAACAATTTTTAATTATGTTTAAAATAATTATAAGTGTGTGTAAATGGATATGTGCACCTGTGAGTGTATGGTGTCCAGGGGATGGCATTGGGTCCTCTAGAGCTGCCTAATGTGAATGTTGTGAGTTGAACTCTTGGTTCCTCTGCAAGAGTGATTTGTATGTACTCTTAAACTGCTGAGCCATTTCTCCAGCCCTGAATGATTCTTTGTTCTCTAGGTGTTTACTATATCAATGCAAAGAGCCTGGCTTTGTGGTTCAAGAGTTTGCAGAAAGACGCCTCTTTCCCGTCTGTGGTTCTCTAAAGTCTACGGGACTCTGAGTTAAATACTGCTGAGTACTGCTAAGCACTGCTCAGTACTGCTAAGCACTGCTGAGTACTGCTAAGCATTGCTGAGTACTGCTAAGCACTGCTAAGTGCTACTAAGCACTGCTGCCTTAGGCAAAGGAAATAAGACCTAGAGCCTGCCCTTAAAGACATGATGAAGCTTTGTTTCTTAGGATTGGGGTTGCAGGAAGAGGCAAACTTAGTGTAAATACCTAGAGAAGAGACAAGCAACTGAGGACTGGGGCTGTAGTTCAGAATACCTGCTTAGCATGTACAAGTGCTCTATCTCTCAATCTGAGAGAAGATGGAGGAGGAAGGAGGGGAACTTGGAACCATTGAAGAGTGTAGGCAGGACACAGACACTCTAGCATCTGATAGGAAGGATGGTCCAAGGACCGTAGAATATGGTCAGAGTGATGGACAAGAAAGAGGATCTCCTCCATATCCCAGTGTCCAGACTCAAAGCAAAGTGGAGAGTCAAGATCTGGCTTTCTCAAGTAATTGGTTTGGCTCTTAAAAATGAAAAAGTTGAGCTGGCAAGATAGCTCGGCAGGTATAGAATTTGCCTTAAAAGCCTGATGACCACGTAAAGAAAGCTACATAAAAGGAAGACAGAACCAAGTCCTAAAAGTTGTCCTCTGGTCTACACACACACACACAAATAATTTTCTTTTTTGGTTTGGTTTGGTTTGGTTTTGGTTTTGTGTTTTGGGGTTTTTGGGGTTTTGTTTTTCTCTTTATAGCCCTGGCTGGCCTCGAACTCAGAAATCTGCCTGCCTCTGCCTCCCGAGTGCTGGGATTAAAGGCGTGCACCACCATGCCTGGCTAAACTTCTTAAATCTTACTTGATCACAGAGTACACTGTAGCTATCTTCAGACACACTAGAAGAGGGCATCAGACCCCATTACAGATGGTTGTGAGGCATGATGTGGTTGCTGGGATTTGAACTCAGGACCTTTGGAAGAGCAGTCTGTGCTCTTAGCCACTGAGCCCACAAATAATTCTTGACGTGGAAACTTCTGGTTTCTTTGGAAAGTCAGTTGTGTCAGATGGTGTTTTGCTGGGGCACACACATGAACGAGCATTTTCTTGAAGTGGACACAGGTGGAAGGATGTTTTGCTAAAGCAAGCATGTGAAAGGATGCAGGATGAATGATGTTAAGAAGGACCCAACAGACAATAGATGATGCTGGTTGGTATTGGTACGCCTTACCATTGTTTATTGGTCATTGTTTGTAGAGACTCCATAGAGATAGACACATCAAAGGTGGTGTGCCTGATGCTTTTTGCCACTTCTGCAGACTCGAGCCAATTGGCAGAATGATGGCAGTTGATACAGACGCACGTGCTGAGGCAAGACACGTGGTGAGGTAAGACCCATGGAGGACACGTGATGTTTGGAGGGAGTATAAATAGGACTCAACAGACTGTGAGGTGGGCGTGCTTGCATAGCTAGCTCTGCAAAGAAGGCTTCTTGGTCGCCAGTCTTCAGTGATCATTGTTTCTTTGAGAGAGGCAAGGCAAAGAACTTCTCCTGATGTCCCTGGTAGTCCTGGTTCCTCCTGTTGATTCATGCTGATTCATCTAAGACCTGGATGTCTCTGCTAGGTCATTCCACTGCTGATTCATGTTTGCTATCCCAACACTACCGATTGATAGTTTGTGAAGTGTTTGCAAATGGATCAAGCTGCAACTGATGATTCCTGTAAATGAACTGCTGCTCTCCTGATAAAACAAATGGGATTTGCTCCAAAGAACAGTTTCTAAACAGGTCCACTGCCCCCATATCCTAACTACTTCTTTTCTTTTACCTCTGGTGGGTGGTGGGATAGAAGTGAAATACCCCCGAAGGGAGACCCTCACTCAAGCCCCGGGACAGCCGCGGACCCAAGAAGACACTGAGACCATACATAAAATGTAGAAGGTAAGATTTAATAGAACAACAGTAAGAAAGCACATGGAACATAGACCAGAGCTCTGGGGTCGAAACTCATGCACCTAGTGGTGTAGAGGAGAATCGACGACCAGCCAATTTTTTTACAGGCTTATATAGTAAAACTCAAGGGGGGAGAGCTGGGCAGGGAAAGTACAAGTTTACATCACTAGGGGGTTCTGCCAAGGGACAAGGGGTTCTGCCAAGGGAATCTACGTAACTAAGGGGTCATGTCCTATCATTTGGCAATGTACCTGGTTCATTTTGAGGTTGTTCCAGGAGGCCCTTATCTCAAAAATGTTCTTGGAACAGTTTTTAGTTGGGAGGGTTCGAACTCTAGGGTGAGGAGTTCAGGAATGCATTTTGGGGTGAAGAGTTCAGGAGTGTTCCGGGAACAATCTCTAGATGGGAGGGGTCGGGTTCTGGGGTGAAGAAGAGTTCAGTAAAAATTTTTATTCTTCAGAAGGAAGGTTAAAGCATTTAAGAACCCATATTAAAAGTAAGATTTGAAAAATCTAAAACTATAAATTCTTTTTAATTTTTTAAGATAAGTGATTACTCTGTGCTAAAAAAATATGCAAAAAAAAGTTATAAGAATTGCAAGATTTAAAGCCTCCCAGGCTCCTGTAAGTCTTCTCTCAACCCCAGTTTTTCTCATTTGTAAATCAAGAACAATTACAAAATTGTTGTGAGGATATGATGTAGTGTAAATGGCTTGCATAGTGTGGGGAATGTAATGCCTGCCATTGCTGATATCATTATATTAATCATATATCCTCGCTGAATCATTATTATATAGTAAATAAAACTATGTGTAGTAAGAGTGGCCCATGGGTTGGCTCCTTCCAACCCATGTGTGAGGTAACTTCCCACACTGCCAAATAAGTAACACTAAGAACTACATTTCCCATATGCCTTTGCTTTTAGGGTCTCATTGGACAGTTAGGTTCCACCAATTACAGGCTTCTTTATGACACAAAGAAGATGGAAGGAGGCAGAAGACATGGTGTTGCTGTTTCTCCTAACAAAAAAAGTTGTCAAGATGTGAGTGTCCAATGCCTATAGCTACTCAGCCCACGCAACCTCCACAGTCCATGGTTGCTGGGTCTGTCTTTCACACCAATCAATGGGGTCCCTGACTTCTGTTTCCTCTAGCCTTTCCAGTGACTTCATAACCACGTGATTCCTGTTCTTTGTGCTATGGCTACAGTAGATCAGGCCATCAGAAATGCTCATCTGGGTATAGAGTTAAAAGTACTAGCTCGTCTTAGTGAGGTACAGCAGAGAAGTCTGCAGTGCTTTCAAAACCAAATCAAGGCAACAGTTTACACAGATCAAGTCCCCAGCCCTAGCTAGCACACCCATTAAGTCTGGAGTTATTCCAAAGAGCTGAATTTTTGTTTAAGCCAGCCCCTTCTTTTTTAAGGCAGCAGCTTCTTCCTACAGCACAGCCAAGGGTACAGTTTGCTCTGCAGATCTCTGTTGTGGAGCCCATAGACCAAAGGGTTGAAACACTGTGCAAAAGCAAAGATACCAAAAAGGGCCAGATTTAGAGCAAAGAAAAACACCCCACACTGCTTTCCCAAACCTATGATTATCAGGGTAGGTATCACATGTAAGCATATCTGCAGTAGATGAACAAGGACAGTTCTCCGGGCCTTGATGTTTGACTTGTTAAAATGGCCAGCCTGCTTCCCTTCTCGGTATATCAGACAGTAACTCACAAGAATGACGGATAAAAGAAAGGCAAGGGAAAACATGCCAATGACTCTGGCAGGCATACCATTCAAAATCACAGGACAGAGCGGGGCAGACTGGAAAACAGAGGCCGGAGTAGGGCTAGTACCCTCTATGAGGAATAAGCCAACATTCTTGAGTATAACCGTGGTCCAAGTCCCAGCTAGAATCCTGTACTTAGCAGAATCCACAAAGGATGGAGAGTTCAATGGATAACAAATAGCGAGGTAAGTATTGAGAGCCATCAAGGTCAGAGTAAGGAGGATCCCTTCTCCCACACTTAGCTGCGCCCCAAATACCAGCCAACACAGCAGGAGGGGGCTGTTGGCCAGTAAGGCCCGCATTCCTTGGAAGATGACCCCCAGGCCACAGTAGGAGGAGATACAAAGCAGGTGATGGCAGAGGAGGACCAGCCGCACCTCTTTCCTCAGCTGCAGACTCTGTGACACTATTGCGATAATGACAAAGGTGAGAGATGTGGTGATTGAGAAAGCCACCACGTACACAGAGGCCTTCACGGTTGCCTCTAGTCTCAGCCAGTCAGATATGTTGCAATGCTCAGAAGATGAGTTCATGGTCTTCAGGGCTGGCTTGGCTCCTGAAAGAGAAAAAGACCAAAATGGGTGACTCTGCCTGAAGCTCCTTGTGCGCCTTCTGGCTCTGATCTGTGTTCAGGTGCAAGGACTAGACATTGTTCTGCAAGGGATGATGACTTTACATAGCATCATGCAGGTCTTCCTTTAATTAGGGAGGGTGCATCTAGGTAAGTCACAAAAAGGAAGGCTGGAAGATGTATCAGCCTGAGCAATCAAATGGCTCAAGTTTGGGCCAAGATCTAACACAGAGAGCTAATGGCCGTGTGTCCTTTTCCATCAGGAACATAGTCAAATGACTCTGTGTTAGGCATGTGTTAAGATAGGACATACAAAGTTCCGAGGTAGCAGTTAAGGTCAGGGCTGGGGAAGGTAAGCAACTTATTAGGCCAGGGCCATCACTCATCTGTAGGTCCCTAAGACATGAGGAGGCTAACTGTGGTGGACTGCAGTAACAGGTGAAACTTCCTGGGTAATTTCTAGGAAGCAAACTATCCTCATAGTATTTCTCTCAGTTCCCTGGTAGGTGTTTCATGTCTCATAATGTGGTTTTACTATGCATCTTTTCCAGATGAGAAAACGAGGCTTAGGAACGCTACAGGCTTGAGAGTCCTTCAGAGGTCCATGTGCTCTCAGCTTAATCCCCAGGATCGCCCTACTGGGAGATGGTGAAACCTGTGAGATAGAGGCCTGGGGCTGCAGGTGGACCTC
The DNA here is from genome assembly GCF_000001635.26 of Mus musculus. Taxonomy (NCBI): domain Eukaryota; kingdom Metazoa; phylum Chordata; class Mammalia; order Rodentia; family Muridae; genus Mus; species Mus musculus. The sequence goes on along the minus strand of NT_166281.1, from coordinate 113,138 downwards.
GGTTAACAGAGTGCTCACCTAGCACATACAAAGTCCTAGGTTTGATCCCAGCACGGCACACGCACCGGAGCTCACCATAGCTTGGGATACCCCATTCTCTGTATTTGATCCTACTTGCCACCCTTCATTTTACCTAGAATCCCAGACAGTCCCCCAAATTTCCTCCATCCCTACTCAGCAGACCTCTCTTCCCTGCCTGGGGTATCCCATGATGGGCACACACCTGCTCCATTCCCTGTGAGCCAAGCAGTCAGTCATGATCAGGGCTCTAGTCAAGTGTGTTCCAAGACTCCAAGCCCAGTAACTGTACACTCCTGTACTGGCTAGTTTTGTGTCAACTTGACACAGCTGGGGTTATCACAGAGAAAGGAGCTTCAGTTTAGGAAATGTCTCCATGAGATCCAACTGTAAGGCATTTTCTCAATTAGTGATCAAGGGGGAAAGGCCCCTTGTGGGTGGGACCATCTCTGGGCTGGTAGTCTTGGGTTCTATAAGAGAGCAGGCTGAGCAAGCCAGGAGAGGCAAGCCAGTAAAGAACATCCCTCCATGGCCTCTGCATCAGCTCCTGCTCCCTGACATGTTTGAGTTCCAGTCCTGACTTCCTTTGGTGATGAACAGCAGCATGGAACTGTAAGCCAAATAAACCCTTTCCTCCCCAACTTGCTTCTTGGTCATGATGTTTGTGCAGGAATAGAAACCCTGACTAAGACAAATTGGTACCAGCAGAGTGGGGTATTCCTGTGACAACCTGACCATGTTTTGGGGAGGTCTGTGGAAGGACTTTGAAACTTTGGTCCTGAAGATCCATTCGTTGTTAAGAGCTCTGGTGAATGTTGTGTGGGAGCTTGGAAGATAATGTTGAGAACAGTGCAGAAAATGGAGGCCTGGCTTGTGAAATTTCAGAGGGAAAATTAAAGACTCTTTTCAGGGCCATTGCTGTTTTGATTGTGAAGATTCTGTAGTTCTGGTTAGCTGGGGCTGAAGAATCAGCTGTGATTAACAAGATACTAGAACTACTAAAGCAAAAACTTGCATTACTGGGACTATTGATGCTGGTTAGCTGGAGCTAAGAAATTAGCAGTGATTAAGAAGAGACCAGCATCATTGAGGTGACATTTTCTGGGAAGTGTTTTCTGAGAGCACAGTGGCTGTGTTCCAGATATAGCCAAAGTTGTACCTTGTGCTGTGGCTGGACTTGGTAATGTGTAAGGGTCACCCAGGTGGTACTGGTTTTGAAGGCATGAAGGAGTTGAGCAGAGCAGCTGAGGCTTGGCACTGTGAGAGGCCAAGGAAGGCCATTGGTGAAAGTCCAGCCTCAGTTGCAATTGATGGCCCAGGACTGAAGGGGTCATGCAGTGTTTTGGAGATGCCAGTACCATGAGATGACCACCAAGAGCAGCAGCAACAGCAGTGGAATACAGGCATCTGGAGCCTAGAGGATGACGCGTGTGCTACAAAGGGCATGGCTGGAGAAGTGACCCAAGCCCTTGGAGCAGCCCAGAAGATCGTAAGTTGGATCCCAGACATTGGACGGTTGGAGATTGACTTTTGCTTTTGATTGTGGCTGTGCCCTGATATTTTCCCTCTTGAAGGAAGAAACTGTTTTAGTGGAGCCCACAGTTAAGAGACTTTTAATTGTAAAAAGACTTTGGATTTTAAAAGAGATGGATATTTTAAAGAGATTGAAATTTTAAGAATATGTAAAGACTGTGGGACTTTTAAATTTATTTAGATCTTGGGGATGAATAAGAATGTAAGGGTTGAGGCTTACTAGTGATGTGTTTGTGTGTCAAGTTGATAAGGGCTCAATTGTACTGTCTAGTTTTGTGTCAAATTGACACAGCTGGAGTTATCACAGAGAAAGGAGCTTCAGTTGAGGAAATGCCTCCATGAGATCCAACTCTAAGGCATTTTCTCAATTAGTGATCAAGGGGGAAAGGCCCCTTGTGGGTGGGACCATCTCTGGGCTGGTAGTCTTGGGTTCTATAAGAGAGCAGGCTGAGCAAGCCAGGAGAGGCAAGCCAGTAAAGAACATCCCTCCATGGCCTCTGCATCAGCTCCTGCTCCCTGACCTGTTTGAGTTCCAGTCCTGACTTCTTTTGGTGATGAACAGCAGCATGGAATTGTAAGCCGAATAAACCCTTTCCTCCCCAACTTGCTTCTTGGTCATGATGTTTGTGTAGGAATAGAAACCCTGAATAAGACAACTCCTTTCTTTATGCCGTAGAGGAAGAGCACTGGGGACCAAAGATGAGAAGAAAGTAATAAGGGTGAGCAGAAAGAGACAGAGTAAGGCTCTGGGTGAGTGGGGGCGAGCATCTCAGATGAGGTGAAGTAACTCACCTATGTGCTGGGTGCTAGAACCCAGAGAGAGTGCTTGGAAGTCTCTGCTTCATAACTGTCTGATTTGGTCATTGTCTTGCCTCTCCTCAGTTTTTGACAGTCACAGGACTTATCAGAGGATAAATGGAAGAAATGTTGAGGCCCAGACTGCCATCAGTTGTTAGGGAAGGTGATTATGTTTTTGGAGCACAAAATAACTCACTGATACTATTTTCCTGCCTTAATCCTTCTCTAATGACCATTTTTAACACATACACACACACACACACACACACACACACACACACACACACACACACACATACATACACACACGCGCGTGCACGCGAAAGTATATAGCTATTCATATATGTACCAATCTATCCAACTATATATACCCATCCACTTACTCACCCACATACCAATACAAACATCTAGCTATCCATATACCTGCCAGTCTATGCTATTCATTTATCTATGTATCTATCTATGTATCTATCTATGTGTCTATCTATGTGTCTATCTATGTATCTATCTATGTATCTATCTATCTATGTATCTATCTATCTATCTATCTATCTATCTATCTATCTATCTATCTATCTATGTATCTATCTATCTATGTATCTATCTATCTATCTATCTATCTATCTATCTATCTATCTAATCTATCATCGATCCATGCATTCACCCAACTATCCATCAATCTAACCACCCATTCACTTCACTCCTCCTGATCCTCCCCATAGATGGATAGATGATGTTCAATATTTGAATTTTCTCAGGAGACACAAGCAGTATAGAAGCTTCATGTCAGGGTGTTTGAGATCTGTCTTGAGTGTAGACCATACACCAAGAGAAGGAAGCTGAGAACTCTAGATGCAGCCAAGGATATTGAGTTATGAGTGACAGTGTTTCACCTAACTAGACATGGAGTCCTAATGTCAGCATTTGGGGTACTACCAAATGTGGGGAGCGGGTGTGGCGGCAGTCCCAAAGGCACCAGGGACTGCAGCTAAGTCATATGACTTGCACCTGACTTCCTCATATAAGACACAAACATCTTGAGTGCTGCGCAGGTGTACCAGGATACAGGTGAATCCATTTTGATGGAGATATGCCCCTGCTGCCCTGATTAGCTGAAGCTGCGTACCTGGTGAGGTGGCGTGGCCTGCTGTGCGTGGATGGGAACTGAGAGTATATAAGAGTGAGAGGCCCGGGTTAGAGGGAGGATTATTATTCGAGAGAGGATTGTTATTATTGGGAGATATAAACAAGGGAGAGATATAAACAGGGGAGATATAGAGAAAGAAGAAACAGGACTGAATAAACGTGTGCAGAAGGATCCTGTAGCAGCGTCGTTCTTGCTGGCGAGTTGGGGGCGCGCTCGAGAGTTGGTGCCGAAACCCGGGACAAGAAACATCTTCAGGCACGAGTGAAGACCCCCTGCTACAGGGAGGATTCAGAACTGCATCTCGGGGAAGGAGTGGTTAATAAAAGTTCCCGTAAAACAGACTGTTGAGAAGGATCCGGCGTGGATTCAGAACTCTTCAGCTGGGGAACGGTATTGATGAAGAGAAAGAAGAAAGATGAAGACTGAATAAACTGCTGTTAGAAGGACTGGTGGTCGTGTCGTTCTTGCTGGTCGAGAGCGGGCGTGACAATTGGTGGCCCGTACGGGGAACTGACTCCCCCACCGAGTTCAGAACTTTCAGCAGTCAGTGGTTGCCAGCAGGGTAAGGTCACGGTGAGTGAAACTTGCGACCCCTGGAATTTGGAAAGGACCTCGGATAAAATAGAGGTGAGCATAAAGTTGCCAGGAAGTAGGCACAACGTAACCCAGGAGTTTGGGAAGGACCTCGGATAAAATAGAGGCGAATATAAAGTTGCCAGGAAGCAGGCTTTGGGACAAGTTAAGGTTCCCGGCTTTGGGACAAGTTAAGGTTCACGGTTTTGGGATAAATTAAGGAACTATGATAACCTCAGTGTAGTGATCAATAGATCCTCGCTGTGTAGATATGCTTTTTTCTCCCATTGACCCTTTGTGGGTAGGTCTGATAGTTTTGGTCTTGTTTGTTCTGATATATGGACTCTGTTACTGTTTGAAACTGTGTGTAGAGGCAGTCAAGACAGGTCAGAAAATCCTTACAGAGCAACAAGAAAGTATGTCGGAAAAGGAGAAGGGCTTAAAAAGAAAAAGGAAAAAGAAAGAAGACACAGTAAAATCAGGTGAACAGAAAGGACGAAACAAAAAGCCGAGGCGGAGGAGGAAGGCGAATTAGCTTCTGCGCCTCCTCCCTATGCCTCCTCAGCAGCCACCTGTAGGTGGACCTTCTGTCCGGAGATTTGGAGAGGATCGACCAGATCTGGTGTTGACGTGGGCGAGAGGGTCTGTTTGTGTGTTTCCACAGGACCAGACGGAACCTCTTTGGGTGCCGGAGAGATTGGTGAGACGCTGCAAGAATGAGGATCCTGATCCATTTGCCCCTGTGGATGTGGTGGATGATCCCACAAGCACAAAGGATGGAGCCGAGATGAGAGATCCTTTCGGTATTCCAGAAGCCGATACCAGCTCAACATGACATTCAAATTTTTCCACGCTTTTTGATCCCTGAATTCCCCTTAAAGAGATAGCCTCTCTGGCCATCTATCCCTTGCTTCAGGGAAGATGAGCGGGGATGAGAGCCCTGGGATGTATGCTTGTTATAGTGTGTGTGTGTTTTGTGTTTGGCACATGTGTTAGGTGCAGAGTGTGCGGCCCGCACTTTTGCCATGGTAGCGTAGGCTTTTGCTGCAGTGGAAGCGGGACAATCTCCTCAGATTCGGTTTGCCGCTCTAAAAGAAATTATGCTGCGTTATGCCGTGGGGTGCGAGGCTAAGCACTGCACAGAGGATAGCTGCTGTTGGCATCCTGTGGAAGGCATGTCTGATTGCATGAAGGTTCAGTGTCCTAGTTCCCTTCCCCCAGGAAAAACGACACGGGAGCTGGCCAAGACCTCTCTGGGTGATGAGCCTAAGGGATGGTTTTGTGTAGGGCCCCTATGCTTGCACACTGGGGATCAGACCTCTACCTTCACCCATGAGGCTTGCTTGCAGCAATTAAGATCTGGCCATAGGTTAATTAACATCCTGGCCTTTTGATGCACCTGCCGCAAGCAAAACACAATCTCCCCAGGAGTGGCTTGGCATAATAGAGAGGTAGTCAGTGATAAGACTCCCTGGGCATGTCACCAACCTAAGACAGGGATCAAACCAATGCTGTTTGTCTCCCAAGGACGGGTAAGGGGCATGGCTGCGGGGGGCTATCTACAGACATTCTCTCTGCCAAAAAAGAAAAAAGGGGGAATTGTGGGGAGCGGGTGTGGCGGCAGTCCCAAAGGCACGAGGGACTGCAGCTAAGTCATATGACTTGCACCTGACTTCCTCATATAAGACACAAACATCTTGAGTGCTGCGCAGGTGTACCAGGAGACAGGTGAATCCATTTTGATGGAGATATGCCCCTGCTGCCCTGATTGGCTGAAGCTGCGTACCTGGTGAGGTGGCGTGGCCTGCTGTGCGTGGATGGGAACTGAGAGTATATAAGAGTGAGAGGCCCGGGTTAGAGGGAGGATTATTATTCGAGAGAGGATTGTTATTATTGGGAGATATAAACAAGGGAGAGATATAAACAGGGGAGATATAGAGAAAGAAGAAACAGGACTGAATAAACGTGTGCAGAAGGATCCTGTAGCAGCATCGTTCTTGCTGGCGAGTTGGGGGCGCGCTCGAGAACCAAAGAGCACTGGTCCCCTTCAGCCACTTTTCCATGGTTGGGACAGGAGTGTGGACATGATGAATAAAATGGAAGCTGAGCCTGGGAAAGACTTCTGAGGAGAACCTGGGAAGGGGATGTCCTCTTTACCACAGTGAACAGAGACATCTATGATAGGAAAGGATGATGAGCAGAACACACAGAAAGGGAGAAGAGGAGACATTTAGATTCAACTTCCTGGGAAAACCAGGAACAGCAAGCTTACCAAAGAGACCGGACTGAGCTGGGGAAATGAGTGCTATGGGGGAAAGGGCTAGGCTCACTTACACCACAAGGTGCAGAGTAGAATATGTGGAGAAGATTATATAAAACAGAGATGCTAATAGACAGTGTAAAGCTCTCATGAGCCCTACACACAGAGAAAAAAAGTGAAGAAGAGGGAATTAAAAACCAGTAGGAAGCCAGTTAAATGACACTTGCTGCCAAGCCTGTTGGCCTGAGTCTGCTCCCTGGGACTCACATTTATACAGGAGAGGACTGATTCCTGTAAGTTTTCTTCTGACCTCTACATGTGTGTCATGGTATGTGAGAAACTCTCCCACCCCAAAATGAATATATCAACAAGCAGCAGCAGCAACAACAGTAAAAATAACAATAAGTTGAGAGCAAATCTTATCTTCTGGGAAGGGAGGAAACAGTTTGAGACTTTGGAGGGAAGGAGCTAGGAGCTGAAAGCAACTTCTGGCCCAAGGCGATTACATCAGCTGTGGGTTTTCAGACTGTGGTGCCCCCAACTCTCAAAGTGGCATTGGAAAACATGCAGTGACAATCGGTCTCTCCCAGTCATTCTTATCTGTTCCCATCTGTAAGTTAATGATCCCCAAACATGAACTTCACACCTGTCAGCTTCCTCATCTGCAGGCCTGGCTATCTTCCTTCACCTCCACAGACTTCTCTATCTGAATTCTTCAAAAACTTCATTATGAGGCACTGGCACAATTCCACATTATATCTGAGTTGACAGAGGACCTGCCTCCTCTGCTGTCTCTGTTTTAGCCCGGGACACTATTTCTCCATTCTGAAGCAGGGTTGATACTGACTGCTCCTCCCTAATGTAAAACCATCTCCTACTTACTACATCTGTCCATTTTTTTTTTCCAACAGAAAAGGCAAATCAGATCTCCCTAATTCCAATTTATTTTATTTTATATATATGACCATTTTGCTTGCAAGTATAAATATATACACCACATGCTTGCCTGGCATCCAAAGAAGTCCCAATAAGGTGTCACAGTTTTGGCAACCCAAACTGCAGAGCATTGTGAACTGCCACGTAGTGCTGGGAATTGACTCTGGATCCCCTGGAAGAGCAAAAAGTGCTCTTAACTGTGGAGCCATCTTTTCAGTCCCACAAATCAGATCTCTTATTTCATCTTAAGACTAAACAAACAGCCCTTGATCTCAAATGCCTTTTCTCATTTCATCTTTCCCCATCAAACGTACTCTCTAGAACTCAACCAGACACTCAGGGAAATGCAGTTGGCAAAGTTTCCTCTCTCCATGACTTCAGCAACTTCCTGGTGTCAGCAGCATTGGCTCCTTTCCTCCCTGAATACTGCAACTTCCTGTCTGCCTCTCTTGTCCTAGAGAACAGTGTATGAAACTTTCTTAGTTATTTTGGTTTCTTGGTTCTTCTTTGATCTATTGCCTGTTGTGGGAAATAGGGAGAAATGCTTGTGATTGTTGCTTCGAACAACCTAATGCTTATGGGTAGAATATGTGGGTCCTTTATTCATGTCAAAGTATTGGTTACTAAAGAAGTACTGTGTGTTGGTCTTCTGACTATTTGTGATACACAGTCAATGTTGTCATTTGGATTCCTTGTACTCCTGATTTTCTTTATATGAGTACATTGTAGCTGTCTTCAGACACACACCAGTAGAGTGTGCATCAGATCCCATTACCGATGGTTGTGATCCACCATGTGGTTGCTGGGAATTGAACTCAGGACCTATGTGAGAGCAGTCAGTGCTCTTAACCTCTGAGTCATCTCTCCAGCCCCCTGATTTTCTTATATTCCCTGAACTTCCTGGTTCCACTGGAGCACACTGAGGTATTATCTGGTACCTCTGCATGGTTGATTGACTTCTTGTTTCTCTTCAGCATCCAAAACTAATGATGAACAAGAGGAGATGCTTAGCCTCCCACAATGCAATGGAGGAGGTGAGTCTTCATTTGTGAGTCTGCTAGAGAGAAAGACCCCACCCCTTTTCCCATCTGACCCTGTTCTTTACATACTCAGGTGAAGTCATAGAGGCAGAACCAAGGATCAAAATAATGGGGAATGAGATGTGTAATGAAGGAACAGATGGGTGGTCAATCCTTTGGTGACAGAGAAGAAGCCTTATCAGGCTCCTCTTCAGAGTCTCAAAACATGGCCATTCAATGCAGGAGACACTAAGCCCCCTTATAACTTTCTGTTTGTCAGAGGCCACTCTCCTGCGGCCATTTTCCTTGGCCATTCTGAGTCAACTGAGTAATTGTTTCCTACAGAGGGAAGTAGTTCTTGTGAACAAACCTGTGATGAACAAGAGCCCCAGGATGACCTGCCCTCATCCCTGAGACAAGAAGCAGGTGAGCGAGGGGAGCACGGTGTGGTCTGCAGGGTTGTGGAGGCTGAATTTTGAGCTGGGGTTTCCTGCTGTGTTTGCTCTGTATGCACATCACCATGAAGAGAGGGTCATGCACTGGCTGTTCTTTTTTTTTGCCTATGGTATTCTGGGTAATTTCAGGGTGGTAAAAAGTCTTGAGAACATCATGAAAGAATATAATTTATTAGGTGCTCACAGGTCACTTTTTTAGGAATCTGCTTGGTAGGAGAACACTCGTTGCTTTTGTCTTTTCACAGTCACTAAGGTCGTATATATTGAAACTATAGGACCATTTCGTGTTCTAATTTCTTGATCTCCATGGAAACCAAGTAACGTTGATTAATCATATTTTTTCCTTATCTGTTTTCCAAGAACCTGTCAAAATTCTTAAAGGGAACTATTGTATCATTTGTCTGATACAATTCAATAAAACCCAAAACTATTTGACCAATATACTTCATGTTATCTGGACCATATACTTTCTATGCATTCTTTGATACATATGTCATCCCTTCATTCCTAAAGCTCTTAAGACTTAGTCAGGGGAAATTGTTACAAATTTAAGGCTCTAGGTACATAGACGTGAATAAGATGCTGGCATGTTTCAGAACTTGAAAAGGACAAGGAGATCAGAGATCAAGTTTCCAGATGATTCAATATGGGCTCCACGTTCTCTGAGACAGATGGTTAGGTTCTTGTGGTCTGAACCCAACATGGACATTCAAGGGTCTTCTGACACGTAAGGGAGCCTGTAAGGGCCCAGTGTAAAGAGGTTTTACTTACCAAATAGGAATGCTTAGGAAGAGAAGAAGAAGAAGAAAAAAATATCTCAGAGAATTAGAAAGCATGTGAATGTAGAATGTAGTATTACATAAGAGTAGGGAGCCCCAGAAGAATAGAGCTAGGAAATATTAACACAGAGGCCATGTAAAATGTAGTACGTACTACAGAGGCAAAGGTGGATGATGAAGAAGACAGCAGATTCCAGGGAGAGAAAATCAAATGCTAGCGAGAGGTGCAAAGACCTTCCCAATTACCATTTTTAACTGGTAGTAACCAAGTTATTTTAAACTGATGAAGAACTATGCTTGCGAGTCCAATTCTCTCAGAATTGTAGAGGATATGTGCAAGAATTGAACTGAGCCAATTGGTGGATCTTCATATGTGGCTATGTTTGTGTGTGTGTGGGGGGGGGGCTGCTGGTTGATTTCTAGTAGGCAAGTAGAATGTGGCTGTTCCTGATTGGTGGCTGTCCAGAAGTATGACTATACAAATCATCAGTTGGCTTGTAGAAGTTCATTGCTGGATGATTAATCATTAAACTTAATGATTAATTAGGATTATTCTGGTTGCTGCTTCTTTATAGAATCATAGAATAATGTATTTCCTTAGGAGTATAGGAACTTTTAAAGATTTGTTTTTAATTCTGTGTATGTATGTGTGTCTAAGTGTGGTTTGTGCATGTGCATATGAGGAAATCCTAGAGGCCAGGAGAGGATGTTGTAACCAGAGTAGAGTTGCAGGTGGTTGTGATCCATCTGATACTGGTGCTGGGAACCAAACTAAGGTCCTCTGGAAGATCAATGGAAGCTCTACACTAAGCCATCTCCCCAGATCCAGTACAGGAACTTTCCATTTTTGGTTTCTCTTTTGGGAAGTCCATCTTTTGAAGCTTACAAGAGAGACAATTAAGTAGTGTCTGTATTGAAAATGTCTTTTCTGTTAGAGGACACTGAATCTAAACTCCTAATCCTACTTCACTAAGTAAGGGTTATAGATCAATGGTTTGAGAGAATTGTGTCTATGGATAGGGAGAGAAAAGGGAAGTTATAGTATTTTAATAAATTACTGGTGTAATATAATGCTATACAATGGGTTTTGATAGTATTCTTTTCCCATCACCAACTCATCCCAGATCCTCTCCAAATTCTGTCTCTTGCCTGTATTTGTGTGTCTCTTGCTCTCTCTTAAAAAATAAAAACAAACCGAAAGAACAAAAAAAATACTCAAACAAGAGAAGCCTCCACCCCCCAAAACCACAAAGTTTGTGTGATCAACTACTCCTGAGTGTGGAGCCCACCCTGGATGGTGTTGACATACCCAGTGGTGCTCTAGAGCTCGACACCCCATAGAAAATAAACGTCTAGATGAGGCACTGATCTTCTCAAGCATATAACATTACATTGCTCATCAAGCAAAAGTAGAACATGAAAGTACTAAGATAATGAGCTTAGGAGAAATGGCAGAAGCTACTGTGATTAGGCGAGGCATTCCAGGGAAGGGACAAGGGCTTTTATCACATCTAGTCAGGGCCTGGTGGCTTAGAACGATTGATTATAGAGACAAGCACAGATGAATCTTTCAGGACCACTGAAATACATCTGTGACCACATAATCTGGAAGTTCCATTTTCAAAAAGATCTGTACTTCACAGTTGAGGGGCTTTGTCAAAGAAAGCAACATTCCCCAGAGAATAGTCTAGAATGACAAGTACTGGTAGGGACGTGGAGCCACTAGAGAACCTCCTCCCTTGTTATATAGAGCTACTTGACAAACATGTAAAGCCCCCGTCCTGCGCCCCCCCCCCCCCCGGCATTCCATTGTGAAGTGGAAACATTAGTTGAGTCCTGCTGATTATTAAGTACAAAACTCAGACTGGTTGTGAGAACACAAGGAGGAGCCTGGGTTCTGCCGTGGGAGACTGGCTTTGAGACAGCAACCCCATGATGAATGGAAGAAGGATGTGTGGTTCTCACTGTGAACAGTACCTACAAATTAAGATAGAAATTTCTCTATGTTGATTTCTACACGCATCTATAACTAACCTGACTCAGAAATAAAAGCACAATGAAACAAGTTCCAGTTGAGACGGAGTCACTTGGTGTGGTGGTTCAGGAACACTATCTGAATTGTGCACAAGCAGTCTGGAATTTGCATCTGTAGGACACTCCCAGCAAGCCTTCAGATGATCTTATGGATAACAGCATATATGGAAGCTGGAGACTATCACTCCCATACCTGAATCTGAAAGCTTGTTGAGTGAAGGCCCTGGTAGGGGTGGGAGGAGACACTGCACTCAAAGCATATGACTTCTACAGAAAAGGCCACAGTTGGTTGTGCCTAGAACTTTGAGAAGCAGGTAGTTCAGGGTCTGTAGACTTTGCAAAGCAGAAGTGGTTATGCACAGGCTACCCTGAACCAATCATCCAAGCAGTTGGAAGGTGACTACTGCTGATTGGCTGGATTTGAAATTTGTACCACCGCTTCTGATTGGGTAGATTTCAGATGCATGGTTAGCAAGCAGGTAGTCGATGGCTAAATGGGAAGGGTTGGGAATTGGTAACATCAGCAAAGGTTACCTTTGACTGTTTTCAAAGCACAGTTTTATTCTTCCTCGTGGAAGATAAGAACGTTAAATCTTTCTTTATGACTACCTGTAGTAAATTAAATGTGGGAAATGAGAAGTAATGTAGATGTGGAAAGAGAATGGCTCCATTTGATCTGGGGTGTGATTGCTGGAGCAGGCATTCTGTTCACATCTTTTTTTTGTTGTTGTTTTTGTTTTTCCGAGACAGGGTTTCTCTGTGTAGCCCTGGCTATCCTGAAACTCACTTTGTAGACCAGGCTGGCCTCAAACTCAGAAATCTGCCTGCCTCTGCCTCCCGAGTGCTGGGATTAAAGGCGTGTGCCACCATGCCCGGCCTTCTGTTCACTTCTTAATCTTTATTGTTGTTTTTATTTTTCCAAAAAGCAGCTCCTCTTTAGTTCAGACTATCTGTGCAGTCAGCAGTGGGGGCTTTCCTCTGTCTCTGTCTCAGGATCCATGCACAGCCATTTTCTTAGTTAGGACAAGTATACAGGGTGCTAGATTACGATGGTACCAAGAAAGGGGTTGGAAAGGCTTGCTTCTGACCTGCTGTTCTATGAGAGACAAGGTGACTTGTGCCCTAAAATAATCGAACAGATATAGTTCTGACAAAGGGGGCAAGACAGGAGAGGAAAAATTGAAAACAGGAACTGAAAGAAGGGAAATGTAAAAATATTTTGGAGGAACAAGAGAAGGGGTGGTATCTATACATTTACAGGAAGGTCATGTGTCACCCCTGGGGGGAGGGGCAGTAGAAGATCAATGTTCAAGGCTACCTTGGGCTTGAGTAAATTCAATGTCAACCTGGAAAATTAGGTGACACCCTGTCTAAAACTGAAACATTAAACAAAACAAAATTGAGGGTGTAGCTCACTGGTAGACTGCTTGCCTTGCACAAATGAGATCCTGAGCTTGGTCCCCAGTATTACAAAATTAGATAACAAACCTATGTACACCCACAATTTTGGCCCAGGAGCACAGCAACCCACACGTGAAAAGAAGTGTTCCTGTGTCATGTGTTCCCCAACATATGTGCCAGAAGACCTGGAAGCAAGGATGGGAAGCAGCCAAGGAGGTAAGGAGTAGATAAGTCTGCCCAGCGGTCCTGGGTTAGGGATGGCTCAGTGAGAACCCATAGCTTCTAGTCCGGCCTAGTCCAGTCCATCCAAGAATCCAGTCCTCTGCATTTTCTTGTTGGGAGCTGGAGAGAAGCAAGAAACTTTTACAGAGCCATGTGGGAGGAGATGGAGTCAGTTGGTCACATGTAGATGAGTAGAAGAAATGTACTCTTTTTTTAATTCATTCATTAATGCATTCATTCACACCCCAAATACTGCACTCCCAGTCCCAGTCCCCTACCCCCTTAGAGTCCTTCCTTCATCCCCTTCTCCTTCGCCTCTGAGAGAGTGAAGATCTCCCCCTTATGAGTATCCCTCCCACTGTAGTGTATCAAGTCTCTACAGGATTAGGCACATCTTCTCCCCCTGAGGCCAGACAAGGCAGTCCTCTGGTACATTTGTCCTGGGAGCCCTGGTCCAGCTCCTATAGGCTCTTTGGTTGGTAGCTCAGTCTCTGAGAGCTCCCAGGGCTCTGGTTTACTGTTGGTCTTCCTGTGGAGTTTCTACCTCCTTCAGGGCCTCCAATCCTTCCCCAAACACTTCCATAAGGATCCCTGAGCTATGTCCAATGTTTAGCTGTAGATATCTGCATCTGTTTCAGTCAGCTGCTGGGTAGAGCTCAGAGGACAGTTATACTAGGGTCCTGTGTGTGAGCATAACAGAGTATCATTAATAGTATCAGGGATTGGTTCTTCTTGCTCATGGGATGAATCTCAATTTGGGCCAGTTCCAGGTTGGCCATTTCGGCAGTTTCTGCCCCATCTTTATCCCTACATTTCTTTTAACCAGAACATATTTGGGGTAGAAAGTTTTGTAGGTGAGTTAGTATCCTTATCTTCCCAGTGGGGTTCCTACCCGGCTACAGGAGGTAGCATCTTCTGGTTCCATATCTACAGTGTTAGGTGTCTTAGATAAGGTCACCTGAAAAATTAAACTCTTCAAGCCATCACTTATCTTGTCTGCTGCTCTAGGTACTGAGTCACACCCATTCTTCCCTGCCACCCAGGAATGCTGAGTCACCTTTTGCAGCTAGATATTTTTTAGCTGCCATGCTATGATGAGGCCATCCCTACTGTGTGAACCTCTGCTTTGGAGGAGAGAGTTCAGGCCAATCTGGGGTGCATTCCCAACCAAAAGCCCTCAAGCATGTCAGAGAACCAGTTAGGGCTTGCCTACAACACTTCCTACCAAATTCTCATTTTATTTGTACAAAAATGTGTTAACATATAAAATGTCTCATAGGGAGGTGGTAGTGGTGGTGGTGGGGCAACAATGTCTAAGGCCCTCCCTGGATTCCCAGTTGTCAGTTCACTGGGCTTAGATTCTACGAAGAGGGAGGAAAGAAATGGCAATCCAAGCTTTGCTGTAGGCAAGGCCTCTGCAGTGTGAATGGTCCTAAGGGTTGTAACTTCTATTTGTTATTTCTTTCCCCATTGCCACTTTCTGTCTTCTAGAAGGTGTGGGCACCAGGAGGAACATTCCTGCAAGAAAACTCAAGAGGCAGAGAAGTAAGGAAACAGTGGCTGTTTACATGCTTTTGATATTCCTAATAACTAATCCCAGAGTTACTATTGTTATTGTGTATGATAATAGAGTAGACTTTGGTGACCTTGAACCTGTTATTTTAATGACAAGGACACTCTCTACATGAGTGATTAAGCTAGAAACCTTGGCGGGAAGTATGATTGTTTTTGACCATTGGTGTAGGGGTGACTAATCTGATTTTATGGGTCAGGTAAGGAAATAGGTTGTCTCCTAGAGACCCCAGGAACAGGTGAAGGGTGGTGGACAGCTGGACTTCAGCCACATCAGACTTCTAACTGACATAATGCTTACATAAACTTGTGCTGTTTTAAGCTACTGAACTTTGGGTAACTTGCCCTGAGAACAATAAAGACTGGTGCATATTTTGGAATAGTCAGGAACTGCATAACCGTGGCCATGACAATGACATCCCACATATCTGAGTGTGTCCTCATAAGATGGTATTTCTCTATAGGGTTTCAAAATCACCTACTGACACATTTCTCAGAACATACCCCACTGGTAAGCAATGTATGAGTTTGCTGAAAGTAGCATGCAGTTTCAGCATGTTCTTAAACATTCAGAAGTAGCTTTGAAATTACCCAATGAGGAGAGACTGAAGATTTGTTTGTCATTGCTGTATTTTATTATATTATATTTCATTTTATTTCTGAGACTATCTCTCACTGTGTAGTCCTGGCAGGTCTGGAGTCTGCTTTGTAGACCATGGTAGCCTGGAACCCACAGATATCTGCTTGCCTCTGGTTTCCTGAAGAGTGGGATTAGAGGCATGTTTCATCCAGCCTTTGGGACCTTTGAGGAGGAATTTCAAATACTAATGTGGAAAAGGTGTGGTGTGCTGTGACGGGATTTGAAAGACTCAGTGAGGACTCAGCAGGAAGTGAGGAGCGTTCTGGAAAAAACCTACATTTCTTCAGTCTACACCCTTCTATTTGAACATATGACCATAAAGGAGGGTTCAGTGTCTTTGCAATTCTTATTTTACATTAAATGTATAGTGGAAAGCACAAATCCTAAGCACAGCCTTTGAAGGATCCTGCTAATTGTATGTCTTAACAATAAAATCTTGTGGAGACACAGAAGATGACTTTGAAGCTGACAAGATTTTCTGTGCCTTTCGTTGCCCCTTATTCATCAAGGCAGACACTTATTGTCCAAGGATACTTAGTTTAGGTTGTTTTTAAGTGCTTTATGAGTAAGATTTCCCAGCATGTTCTTTAGTGTAAAGGTTGCTTTCTCCACAGAATGATTCTGCTGTGAACTTTTGTTGAAGAATGCAATGGCAGTTGGTTCCTTTTTATTGCTATGCAGTCTACTTTGTCTGAGTACCCCAATTTTTTGTATGCTCTCCTAATGCTAGATCCTCAACATTCCCACTTTGGGACATGACAAAGGTGTTAGGAGTGCCCATGGAGACATCTCTCTGTGGCTCTGTGCTTTCAAATTCTTACAGAAACATCTAGGGGTGACATGCTGGTACATAGGGTAGATTTTTTCTTGTTCCTCTGCCAAGATCCACAAAGACTATGATGAGGACCAAGCCAGGAAGATGCTGCACGCACAGGCCTATGTGGGGACTAAGGAGTAAACAGGAATGTCCCTGTTTTACAAGGCAATGCTGGCAAATGGACCTTTTACTGCTCCGTTTACTAGCTGTGGGTCCTGCATTCTATCCATTCTCTGACCATGGTTTTAACAGAGTGGCATCAGCGTAGCCCTCTCAGTGGGGCAGAGCCCACCAGAGTGAGGGTCTGGCAATAAAGGTGGGTGTCATCAAAGCCTCTCTGGGGCAACCCATACCTCCTAAGTGAGAGGTATACCCTCAGGTGCCTGAGGTTCTGCTCTGATATCATGCCATGTCATTCCAGAGGCTGCACCCTCACCTGTGGGCTTATATTTTTCAAAACCTACGTTCATAAGGGTTCTTAAACACTCCAACATTTCTTACAGACCACTGAACAAAGGTAGGGGAGGAAGAGAAGTTAATAGGAGGAGGGGGACCTGGACTTGTTTAGAAGTAGTTCTTTGGGGAGACTCCAGTCTTTGTTGTCAGCAGTCCAGTCCACTAGCAGAACACCAAACATGGATCGGCAGCAGAGGCTCGATCCAGAAGAAACCACGAGTCTCTGCTGGTCAATCTGCAGGAGGCTGCAGAAGGGGTCAGAAGCCACCAGAATATCATGAGAAGTTCTTTGGTGCATTTTTCTCTATGAAATCACTTTGTGACAAGTGAAGATCGACAAGGAAAGCAAGGCTAACCAATGCAAGAGCGTTATCCACTGTCTGTTGGGTTATACTTATATTCTTTCCGAATATCACGTGACCTCTCAAGGATCTGCTCCAGCCAAACATCACATGCCCCTTCTTCACAAGACAGCATCCAGAAAAACACCATATGTCTATTCTCTGCAGAGCGTCCTCTCACATGTCTGCTTCAACAAAACATCCTCTCAGAAGAGAGCTTCCAGAAAAATATGACATCACAGAACTGAGTCTCCAAAGAAATCACAAATTTCCACTTCACTCATCTTTCATTCAGACCATTCCTTTTCTCACCCAGTTCCAGGCCATCAGGGCCTTTAAGTAAGGCAAAGAATTTCCATAGAAGGAACCAGAATTAGACTGGAAGCCCTGGATACCAGAATAGAAGCCTGAGTTTCAGAGTAGGTCTATGTGTCGCCTGTAGCTCCCTCCCTACTTCAATCCTGACCATTATCCAGGAAGGTCTAGAGTTCCTTTCTGGGGACTGTTCTCTGCAGTGAGCAAACTGCCCTATCCAGGTGTGTGTGTGTGCACAAGACATGAAGGTCAAAGGATTAGCACTGGTATGTGCTTTCCATTTAAAAAAAATAGGGGTGTTATTATCATACTGCAAATGGTCCCAACAGCCAAGTGTGTGACAGTGATGTTCCTAGCATTACAACGGTGCTGCCAGTCTTAGCTGATCTGTAACCCAAATGTGGATCAGCAAACTTAAGGCACAAACTAAACCCTCAAGAGGGTTTCAAAGTTCTAAGCCAGATGCCAGGGAAAACTGCTTTGTAGTAGTTCTGAGTCCCTGAGAGAAGGTAGGCCATTGCCCAGCATGAGGTATCAGGCTATCATGCGCAGTAGCCTCTGTAGGAGAGACCCAGTGCCAGCAACCATTAGTAGAGACAGGCACTACTCAGTCACAGCATATTTCCATAGCCCCTGGGAAGGGTAGTATAACATGCTAGTCTTGACTTCTCACAGGACTGAGCAAGTATTCAACCCAGTTGGTTGAGTTACAAGCTTGAGCAATGGCCATATCTCCTTTCAGTTTCATGTAACTGGCTTGAGCAGTGGCACCAGCTTAACTGAGCTCACGAACCATGCCCAGGTGAGTCTTGATGGAATTTTTCAGAAACTGGTTCTAGCTTGCAGTACCCTGGACCCCAGGAGTATCATGGGGTTGGAATGTCCTTTAGTATGCCGTTCTCTTTGGAAGACCACAACAGTTTTGGTGCTTCCCCTGTTGTCAGTTTCGGGTCTGTTGTTGACTCTACTCAAGATGGATGTCTTATTTTGGAAAATTCACAAAGCCTCCCTCTGTGCATCAGGCCTTCACTTCCACCAATAAAGCTATTGTTCCCAGCCACTAACAATCAGTGAACATCCAGAGGGACCCTGTCCCAAACAAAGTGCTAGGCAAGGATAGACAAGTGTCATTGTCTTCTGACTTTTGCATGTGTGCACTGGAACAGACTTGCCTGCATTCATACACACACATGAACATGGACATACATACATCCTATATTTTAGCACACACAGATAAACAAATAGTAACAATCCATCACTGCACCACTAGACAGACCTTCTACTTCTCTAGAGCTGTGGGCCCATGAGTTTGGATAATTAAAGTGAAAACCCAACAAAAGATTCTACTAGGCTTCTTTAAAGTCCCTCCACCCCAACCCTGGCCCTTCTGGTGGTATATGAAACATGTGAGAGGGTTCATGCTACAACTTGAAGAGAATAGAGACTAAGAAAACTCTCCACATGGAAGTTGAGAGCATTCCTTGACTTCCAGTGTAGCATGCTCTGGGTTGGATTTGCACGGTAGATACATGCCCCAACATTTATCATTCCATTAGCAGGAATTAGCTTTCACAGGTGTTCAAAGGGAGGTGCTCTCCATGGCCACAGCCCAAGACACATGAAGAACTGAAATTCAACTCTGGCATCAAATTGCATATGACTAAACTGTTAAGAATTGTGCCCATTTCTAAGTTCTGAAGTTTGAAAACAGTATCTGAATGCTGCTTTTATTAAAGGCCCATAGAATTACGTTATATCTCTGAATATTGATTCTGTTCTTTTGTTTTGTTTTGAAGGAAAAAAGAAAGGCCACAACTGGTCAAAACCAAAATGGAGAAAGCCAATGAGTGTACAGAGAAAATGTAAGCAAACCGAGGGACTGGTACAGCTCTTGTGTTTATTAAGGTGTTGTCCATTGCACACTTGGGGGCTCGTGAGTTGCTGAGCCATGATTTTGTGTGTGTATGTGTGTGTGTGTTATATTCACACAGGTACATATGGGTGCACATACTTGCCCCCACATGTGTGGGCCTGAGGAGGATGTCAAATATCCTGCTCTCTCATTCTCTACCATATTCCCTTGATAATTGTCAGTCAGCAAGCCCCCATGAGCCTGTCTCTAGACCCTTAACATTAGTCCTATAGGTTCATACCTATGTACTTTTTACGTAGAAGATGGTATCTGAACTCATAGCCTCATGCTTACCTATTTATTGCTCTGTGCAATCTCCACCCTCCCACAAACATTTTATAGCTACATTAAGATATGGATTAAGATGCTGTAACAAAGTCTTTTACCAACAGTTTGTTTCTGGTACATATGGTGGTCCAAAGTTGAAAGGGAAGTGCTGTCATCCTCAGAATAAAATTTTTTATTGATTTAGAAAAATGTCTAGAAGAAGGATGAATGAAGCAACCAGGCTGCATGTTCATATGTAAAAATATGTGTGTGTGTGTGTGAGAGAGAGAGAGAGAGAGACAGAGAGAGACAGAGAGAGACAGATAGAAAGAGAGAGACAGAGACAGGGAGACACACAGAGAGAAACCTACCAAAGCATTAATTTTTGCCTAAATTCAGGTCTTTTAATTATTTATCAGTCTAGAGAGAGAAAGATATACTTGACAGAAAAATAACTGACAGTCCATGATTGTAAATGTGCTCATTGAAGGACTGATGGGATGGCTCTGTGGGTGTAAGCACGAGGCCCAGAGTTTGGATCCCTAATACCCACATTAGAGTGTGGGCATAATGTACATATCTGTAACCCCTCACTGGGGAGGCACATCCAGGTAGACCCCTCACAGTGCTTGATTGGTAAGTCTAGTCAGATCAGTGAGTCCCAAATTGACTGTCAGACCTGTGGCAACAGCAAGGTGGAGAGCTATTGAGGAAGACACCAAACTTTGATCTCTGGCCTCCACGCATGTTCAGGCACACACACATGCACATACATAGGAACACATTCATGTACACACATGCACACATATGCAAAGATACATACATTGGTTATTGGAATAGATGTGATGTCTATATTTTTATTTGTTTTTTAAAATATTGAATATGATCAGCCTTTGTCATGAAAGGTATTCTTTAGGGATACATACAAAGACACACACACACACACACACACACACACACACACACACAGAGAGAGAGAGAGAGAGAGAGAGGGAGAGAGAGAGAGATAGCGCACAATTGACCTTAGAATGTTTTGAACAATTTAATCACAAATATATCTACATGGTGGTGTTTCCTATAATCTTATATCTATATTGTGTATATATTTACAAACATCCCTGCTGTCTGATTTTAGTGATGGTCTAAAGGATTCCTTTCTCCTAAACAAAAGCTAATTGCTGTTTTTCAAATGATTATCAATTTTGCATCAGGTCTATGAATTTGGCATTGGAATCCAACTTGATATTAATTTCACCAACTAAGAGTCTTATGCTCTTGACAATGTCCTGGCTGTGCTGTTGATGAATGTGTACATTTTTGTTTGAAAAGGAGAAAAGGGGGCTGCATCCATCTTTTTGAATGCGTATTATGAAAACCACACTATTTGTGCTGAGGTTTTTGAAAACACTTCCATTAATTATCTTCATGTGTAGGCAAATAGATTTCTTTCCAACATATTAATACAACTGAACCTGCATGTGCTTTAACCCTGACTTCTGCCTGGAAGACCACAGCTCCTTGTTGTGAGCTCTTATCCACACTGTGCGGAGAAAGCACCCTGAAGTAGCAGGATGCCTCCCTCTCTCCTTCCATTTCCCCTGTGGTTTGGCTCAACTCTGAGTTTGCCTGTGTCCCTCCTAGGTGGCAGAATAGCTGTTGTCCAGGCAGCTTTCAAGAGAAAGAAAATGAAAAAGAACCCAGGACTCACTGCTAAGATCAGGGGTAAGACAGCTTCTGTGGGTCTTTCCCTTCACCTTTGTCTGGTAAGGTTGAGGTTATCTGAAGATTAAACACAAAAGAAAGCAAAACCAAAAACACTACTCAAGCTTACTGATCAATTTGAGAGTAAAGCTGTTAGGAGCAAGAGCATAAATTGTATTTATACCACCAATGTGTCTCTCCTAATATCTTCTTCTTAGTTGAACCGTATTTTTATGGAAATACTTTTCTCTTATATATTGGTTATAAAAATGGCCAGATCTGGAAGAGGAAAGCAGATTTACTCTCAGTCCTTTCCTTGCCCCCTTTTGGTGAGTTCTTTCTCATCTTGGATAGGCCCTGTAGCTTTCCGGGTCCATTTCTGCAGCAGCAGTTTTCCACAGAAGCTGAGAGCCCTTTCTGACCTGGTACCCAATTTTTGAGACAGGCAGACCATGTCTGAGAGAACAAAGAGCAAAGGAATGAACCTTCATGCTTTCTCCAATTTAAAGCACTTCCTCTCTGTTAGCCTGGGCAAACCCCAGACTAGAACATGCAAGTAGGGCTGGCACCACCCCGTTTTTAGCTCTCTTGGAGCTCTGCCTCTATTCCCTAGCAGCTGGTGTGCAGCCATTGGGTGGGGAGATTGAAGAGAACAGAGATGACTGGGTGCTTGAGCAGGTATCTTGTTTGGTGGAAGATGTTGGAAGTATCAGATGCTCTCTCTTCCATGATATGCTGCCGTCACTTCCACAGTAGGGAAAGATGAGGGGCCAGACATCAGGTTCACTTCATTAAAGAAATTTTGCTTTCCTTTGGGGGTCTGGTGTAAGCCCCGCTGGCATGATATGATCCCACTGATGTGTTCTGTGGTCACACTGTGGTTTGGCCCTTTGCCTTAGGATGTTTAGTATCCCAGGGGACTACCTCAACCAACTCAACTGGAAAAAATGACTTTTCATTTTTTCCCCCTACAGAAACTCCTATGTCATTAGTGACATGAGCAGACTAACAGGTTACTTTATTTGCCATTTACTGAATTGATCACAACTATTGAGTCTTCTATAAAGTTTTTGAAAAAAACAGCAGAGAATTGACAAATCTGTTATTCTAAAGTTTAAGACTGACCATAACAACTGTTTTTAAATAATTTTAAACTGTGTTCTGACCACAATTGCATTTATGGGGTTAGTGATGGATTTCAATTTAGTACATGGGCAAAAATGACTCTGGATGCAACAAGAACTCGGTCTTGCCTTGCTCAGGTATTCTGTTTGAAAATAAAATGTTGTAGGATCTAACATGTATCTAGATCTAAATCCCAATCTCCCTATACCAACTTCTCTGTTGGCTAAAATAGACATCAGTGTTTTCTTTATCTCTTCAAAATACAAGCCTTAAACATGTTCAATAAAAGGTAATCCAGCAGACCTTATAGTCCCACAATGAAAAACACCACACAGCAGTAGGGAGGCAAGATATCTCAATTTGCTGTGCTGGCTGATCCTGCTGCCAAAACTTTGACACCAAGCCAGGCTGGAATAGAGGAGGGATAGTTGCCGGGATGAATCAGGTAGAAATCTTCCCAGTAGGCTATGAACATGGGACTTAAGGAGGAGGAGGAATGGACTAGTCCCAAGCATGACTCAGCTTTATAGAGTCTCAGTGGCATCTCGAACCAGGAGGAGGAGAGTTCCTTTGAAAGCCACTTTGAGTGGACGACCTTATGTTGCCTGGTGGTCCCGCCATCCACAGAGAGGAAGCAAGAGTTTTAATTTCTATGACAGCTGAATTACCTACCAAGATGCTTCCTATCTACTCACTGTGTCTGAGAGAGTAACAAGAATTTTGATGCTGCAGCTGAAACAAGGTCCAGAGCCCTGGGCCACTACAAGACTGCCTGCCTTGACCTGCAGACTCTCAAGAGTGGATACAATCTCTGCCACACACAGGGTGTCACCCAGCAGTGATTGTACAAGAAGGTGACCCAGAGTGTTGGGCAAAGACCTGAGTCCACGTTTTCTCTTCTTTTGACCAAAATGGACTTGGACAAGTCCTTTGTCTCTCACCTCAGACTCATTTCTAACGTTAAGAGGGTCATCTACTTCAACCCCTTCAGTCCATTGCAGACTTGATCACAAACTTAGTCTCAGCACCATGGAGAGTTCACTGCAGGCTCCCTCCCAGTCCCACTCCATCAAAGTCTCTGCACTGATGGCAGGGAGAGCAAACTTATCTTCTCTTCCTTGAGGTGTTTTCATCTCTACTTCTGTGGAGTTGCATCTCTCCACCTCCTGTATTGTTTTCAGATTGTTCTAGAGCTATCTGGGCTTTTCTATCAGCTACAGACACAAATCACTCTTGTCAGGGAGAAATGAAGCAGGGCAGACATACAGATAAATTCGAATTGATCCACCCAGCTCTGCCTATCATCTCCTCTCCCTGCTCACCAAGTTAGTACTAAAATGGGGAGATAAGAGGACTATATCTGGCTACCATCTTTAGTAAATAGCACATCTGGACAGCTCCTTCCATAACCCAGCAACAGCTGTATGTTTCATGAAGCAATCAGTGGGGCTAACCAGAGTGAGTGGGAGTCAGGACAGTTTTATTGAATTCAGATTTCTCTGCTAAAGCATTGTTATTATTATTATTATTAATATTATTATTATTATTATTATTTTATAAATTAGGGGTATTTTGTCACTATGTATCTAATATGCCACTTGCAAGAAAGATTTAGAAGCTGGAGATGTAAGGGTCAAAATGTCCCAAGTGTTAAAGGAATGGCCCCAAGAGGGAGAAGGAGGAATTGAGCAATTGAAAAGTGACACACAAGAAGAAATCCTCTTTTCAGGTCTAAGAAGACGCAGAAAAGAAAATGCCAATTTTAGTGCTGAGTTGCTTCCCGTGACGTGTGGTAACTTGAAGGGAGTGTTACACAAGGATAAATTCAAACAAGGTGGGCTTCATGGATTTTGTTTTGCAAATGCTACATTTTGAAATCACATGTAATAATGCAACTATTACTTAAGGAACTGTGGGGTAAGCATGGCTTGACATCAGGAAGGGATCCTGATGTGCTATTTTCACACTTGAAGAAACAATACATAATAGATGCTCACAACAACGTGAATATAGCCACGAGATGCCCAGAGAACCAGAAAGAAGCCTATGAACTTCCGTCCATAGATGGAAACCATTGTATAGTTTCATTCTGGTCAGACACAGATGGGAAGAGGCTATAAACATTTGTCTTCACATCCCTGCGTCATTAGCACCAGGGCATGACAGTCATGGGAAGGCCATCACAGGACTGAGAATCAGAGAACCCAATATCCAGCCTCAGATTGGCCAAACAAGATGTTCTCATTTTATAGAGAGGGGGGCTTTCTGAGCCTGAATTTTTCTATTTTGAAATAGAGGACAATAATTTAAAGCCTGATCCATGGGGATTAATGTATATCATTGGTATAGCATATTCTTCAATAATATGCCATAAAAGTGTGCAAGAAATAAAGCCTCAGTATGATGGTCTTCATCTCAGAGGTCTCTTAATAGGAGGCTGTGGATGACAGTTAACAGAAAAGATTGCATTGTCTCTATTTTTAAGAGTTTTAAGAGTGTGTGTGTGTGTGAGTGTGAGAGAGAGAGAGAGAGACAGAGACAGAGACAGAGACAGAGAGAAACAGAGAGACAGAGACAGGGAGACACACAGAGAGAAACCTTCCAAAGCATTAATTTTTGCCTAAATTCAGGTCTCTTAATTATTTATCTGTCTAGAGAGACATGAGGAGATAAAGACTTGAGCAGCTGGAGTATTGGATCATTTGCCTGCTATCCCAGCACTTGAAAGCATCCAGTACCATGGAAAGAACTGAGGTGGGAGAAAACAGACTTGGAAGGCTTCCAGGAATCAATGGGGAAACCAATGGATGACAGTATCAGAAAGGTCACAGTGTTTTTGTCATTATTATCATTATCATAATTATGACATTTATCAGTATGTGGAGGTTGGGCATATGTTCCATGGTACACATGGAGAGGCCAAGAAACAACTTGTGAGTTGGGTCTGTTCTTCCACCATATGGGTTTCAGGGATCAAATTCAGGTCACCAGGCTTGGTGGCAAGGACCTTGATTTTGTGAGCCACTTGCCAGACCAATGACACATTTTAATTGACTGGTGACATCTCAGAGTAGAAGATGGGAGAGCGCCAAAGGCGAGGTGGGAATAGGTAGTCAGGTGGACATCCAACCTGCTTGCCACCATGAGGTTTAAGTGACAGATAATGGATGTTGCCTGCCTATGATTTACCAGGAAGCATTTTCCTTCTGGGGGAGGCTAGTGTACCAGTCACACCAAGCATTTGTGGATGGGAGTTCAGTGAATTTTAGCAATGCTTGGTTCAATATGTCTAAGTGCCTTCTTGTTACCTATAATTTTTGCAAAGCCTTTGAGGAAGGCAGAGTGAGAAGAAAATGAGGAGACGCCATGTGATTGCAGACACACAATGGATGCTCGCATCATGGATGCTATGATGTGCTACAGCTAGAAGAAAGGAAGCGTCACATGGGAAAGGATGTCTGTACCTTTCTTGTTTGCAGGTGTGCAGGGTACTTCCTGGGCCATTGCCAGGTCATTTGCTGCTGGAGAGTCATCTTTTACCACTAGCAAAAGAAACGGAATTCACATCAGAGGTGAGCATGGACCGAAGAGAAAATGCAGAGGAAAGTCAGCTGGAGAAATTGGATAGCAGGGAGAGAAGGCAGGAGTCTGCCAGCCCGTAGGGTTCCACCTAGATCTGACCCCCTTGTTATCATTTTTAAAGTGTGTGTTATGCCTGCATGTGTGTCTGTGTACCACATGTATGCTTGGCTCCTGCAAAGGCTAGAAGAGGGTATCAGATACCTTGTGATTAGAGTTACAGATGGTTGCGAGCTACCATATAGGTGGTAGGAATTGAACTCAGATCCTATGGAAGAACAGTCACTGCTCTTAGGCACTGAGCCACCTCTCCAGCCCTGACCATCTTGTTATTGTTACCTATGCACCTGCTAACAGCAGATACATCACGGAATTTGGCTTGCTTTGATGCAATAAGAAAAACAGGGGCTTGAAACCATAACAAATACAAAGGTCCATCTCCTTAAAACTGTCTGTTTTGAAAGTTGTCTTAAATTCTGGCTTCTTTAGGGTTATGTAACTGAGGTACATTGTAAACTGTCTACAGACTTTTGAAGTCATTCCTTTCTTTTCATATCATTTTATTATTTTTTATTTTTTTGTTTTTTTTAAATTTAAAATTTTGTTTGGTTTTTCAAGACAGGGTTTTTCTGTGTAGCTCTGGCTGTCCTGGAACTCATTTTGTAGACCAGGCTGGGCTCGAACTCAGAAATCTGCCTGCTTCTGCCTCCCGAGTGCTGGGATTAAAGGTGCGCGCCACCACGCCTGGCTTTCATATCACTTTAATATCATATATTTTAGTTTTCTGTACAATGTATAACTGACTAGCACTGAAGGACAATTCCCATAGTCAGGGTGAAGTCAAGGAAGGAGAACCAGCCACATCAGCTACATTACCCACCACTGGGGACAGACGGGGCTTCTGTTTGCCTGTCTTGCATTTTATTGGGGCTGTTTGAGCATCACCTATTGCTGTGACTTCATCACAGCTGCAAGGTCACACAGTCCAGGCCTGCCTTGTCCTCTTCTCTCTTGAAGCTCACTACAGTCTCCTGTGGCTGAGGAGTCACCTCTGTTTGTTGACACCGTAATGATTTAGAGTCTAAGTCTAGCAGGTGTGAGGGGACTTTGTGATTTTATGATTGGTGGATCCATAAGTCTATCTTTCCAGTCCTGCTTCCTTGCCCTCTCCATAACTCCAAGCTTGGGAGAGGGGCAGGAAGCTCAGCTGAGATGGGAGCGAGAGCCTCATAACAAGAGGACTCAAATTCTTTTCTGTTTGGTAGGAAAGTGGAGATGAGCTTAAGCTATCCCAAGCAAGGTTGCTAAGAGTTAAGTCAGCCTTAACTAGCATCACCATGTATGGTGCCAGGGGAACCCAGAGTCCATGCTCCTGAGTCATCTTGCTTGTTAGTCTTGAATGTTAAGTTGTCTTTGACAACTGAAGGAGGAAGGAAAGGGTTGGGTTACTGAACTGCCTGTCAGGGAGGAAAGTGGATGGTATACTCGCCCAGAAAAGGAGGTCACTAAGGCCAAAGGCAGATTACCTGACTCGGGTCCTGAGGGACTGTGGGGCATCTCTCGAGAGTCTTCCTTATCTTTTCTCGGGTGATCTCTGGAGGACACTGAGAAGAGGGAAGAAAAAGAATTGAGGCTTTCAGGTTGAGCAAGTAGGGGCCAGAGTGGTAAAGAGAACAGTGATTCTAACCAGTAAGGAAGTAAGGAAGGCAGGTGACCAGGAAAAGGTAGGATAGAGAAGGGACAGAATAGTTTAATAACAAGATCTCTTCCTCTTCTTCTTCTTCTTCTTCTTCTTCTTCTTCTTCTTCTTCTTCTTCTTCTTCTTCTTCTTCTTCTTCTTCTTCTTCTTCTTCTTCTTCCTCTCCTCCTCCTCCACCTCCTCCTCTTCACTTGAAAATGTAGATAATGAAATCTCCTATTGACATTAGATTTCTGATTATGTTAAAGTTATTTGAATAGCAAATATCAGAGGAGTGGAGGAAAAGTTACTGAGTCCATACTCTTTTATTCCCAACTCTGGAACGCAATGTCAGTCTTCAGCAATGTCAGTAATACATCCTGCTATAGTTAACGTAACTAAACTTTATTTTTATAATGATGCTTTAGGGAAGGCAAGTGGCACAAGTCTGGAAGCTCAATTAGGTCCAACAGACATAAAGTTTTCACAGTGTTTTCTAATAATGTTAATAGCATATATAGGTCTTAGAATCTGAGTCATCTAAAAATAAACAAAGGGGCTAGGGGTGTAGATCAGTGGTGGAGTGCTTATCTGGCAGGCAGTAGGCCTTGGGTTCTACTCTTGACATACTATGAAATAGAAAAGAATGAATAAGGTTGAGACTCAAAGGCTTCTGGAGCTAGGGAAGAATCATCAACTATAAGTTTGTAATAAGCTATGTGTCAACTAAGAACAGGAGAGAGAGAGAGAGAGAGAGACAGAGAGAGAGAGACAGAGAGAGAGATGCAGAGAGACAGAGACATAGAGAGAGGAGCCTTGCATCTACCAAGTAAGTGATCTTCCACTGTGCTACACCCCAGACCCACACCAGTATTTTTGACTTTTGGTTTGCTCTGTGAGTCTAAGGACAGCCCTCACTGCTTTTCTTCCCTTTTTTTCTCCTGAGGTTGCAACCACAGCCTCTCATTTGGCAAGTGCATAGTCTCCCTCCACAGCCCAGTCAGTGTTACTTTGCACAGGGCCAGCAGAAGGGCTGGGCATCCTTTGCAGGTCTTCTTTCTGACCATATCAGTTCTTAGAAGGGGGAACAAAATACCCAGGGAAGGAGTTACAGAGACAAAGTTCAGAGCAGAGACTGCCATACCTGGGGATCTATCCCATAAACAACCACCAAACCTAGACACTATTGCAGATGCCAACAAGAGCTTGCTGAAGGAGCCTGATATAGCTGTCTCCTGAGAGGCTCTGCCAGTGCCTGACTAATACAGAGGTGGATGTACACAGTCATCTATTAGACAGAGCACAGGGTCCCCAATGAAGAAGCTAGAGAAAGTATCTAAGGAGCTGAAGGGGTTTGCAGCCCCATAGGAGGAACAACAACATAAATTAACCAGTAGCCCCAGAGCTCCCTGGGATTAAACCACCAATCAAAGAGTACACATGGCAGGATTCATGGCTCTAGCTGCATATGTAGCCGAGGATTGCCGAGTGGTCATCAATGGGAGGAGAGGCCCTTGGTCCTGTGAAGGTTCTATGCCCCAGTATAGGGTAATGCCAGGACCAGGAAGCAGGAGTGGGTGGGTTGGGGAGCAGGGGGAGGGGGGAGAGGATAGGGGATTTTCGGAGGGGAAACTAGGAAAGGGGATAACATTTGAAATGTAAATAAAGAAAATATCTAATAAAAAAATCGTTAGTGGCAGCTGAAGGAGGAGGGAAAAACCACGGGTTGTAGGGAGAAGAGTAAAATGGACCAAAGCAGTGGTTCTCAACCTGTGGGTCTCGATTCCTTTGGCAAACCTCTATCTCCCAAACTATTTACATTGTGATACATAACAGCAGCAAAATTACAGTTATGAAGCAGCAACGAAAATAACGTTATGGTTGAGGGTCACCACAATATAAGGAACTGCATTACAGCGCAGTAGCATTAGGTAGGTTGGGAACCACTGGCCTAAAGGCTCAGGAAAGGTGAAGTACCAAGGGCAGAAGCGGGAGTGTCCAGGAATAGGAAGAAGATGCTCTAGCATCTGGGCCTCCCTGGTCACTGGCAGCTCTTGTGATTTTCTTAGAGAGGGTTGTGTATGGGTGGATGCAGAGAAAGGAACAGGTCAACAAAAGACGGCAATCTGGGGTTCTAATGGACAACAAGCCTCTAGGTAGGACAGACAGGCTGGATCTGCGGCTTGCCTGGAGTGGTTTTTCCTTCCTGAATGCAGCCAGGGTGAGGCACAGCCCCAGGGAGAAGGACTGGGCTGCTCATCCAGGATCTCAATGATTGGCTGTGCGGTTGCTCTGGGGTCACAGACTCTCAGTGCTGAGGACAGATGCCTTGGCAGCGATATCTGGGGTCTGGGTGGTGGCAGCAGTGTCTGAAGGGAGCACCCTTCTGCTGGGTTGGCCAGGTCTTCAAGCAGGGTCAGTGGGGGTCTGTTTTTCTCTTCGTAGGTATAACCAACTGGAATTAGCAGAGGAACACATGTCAGGACCCCGAAGACTCAGAAGTTATCTGGCAGACAGGATTGCCTAGTTCATCTTTCCGCACGGGACCAGAGGGAGAGTTACTGGTTTCCCCGGGTGCACAGAACAGGCTCATCACCACACGCATCCATTTGTGGCCTCTTCTGACTTTGATTTATTCAGGCACTCAGTGCTATTTAGTCCCCAGTCCATCACCCAAAATGGGTTGACCACATAGAAACCTACTACTGTAGAAGGTCCCTAAAATATATACATATATGAATGTTATTTAAATGGAGTTACCATATAATGAGGGAGACAATGCCCTGATAAGTTATCATATGCTACCAAGTACCAGGAATGGAAAACAGTCCATCTTTTTGGAGTTATTGGCTAAAGGAATCCCAGAGGTTCCTCCTACCCCTAAACATTACAGGCCAATGATATCGATGACCCTCCACAACCTGCTGGTAAGACCCTATTGCTGAGGGAGAAACAGACATGAAGCAATCCAGATGTTGCTCAGCTAGAAGCTTCATCCCTACTGACAAGTGTTCATAGTGTTGGAAGGTTCTATGGACACTACCAGAGGAGGAGTTGTCATCAATGTCACCCAGCTAGGAATGCTGCCAGCTACAACAGTGACCTGCTTACTCGATGTACTTGCTGATGCAATGCTGGCACAAGTGTTATGGGAGTGACCAATCACCTTTTGATTGGATGTGAGGACTGTTTTATGAAATGGGACCCACACGCAACACTGGTAATGTGGTCAACAGCACATGACTAGATAGACCACGGGCTCTAGAGTAAAACCTACTACAGTTAATCTAAATGAATGCAGCAACAAAACGACTTCTGATGATGTTTTGCTTGTCACTTTGTAGACCAGGCTGGCCTCAAACTCAGAAATCCCCCTGCCTCTGCCTCCCGAGTGCTGGGATTAAAAGGGTGCGCCACCACGCCCGGCTTCCTCACCAGGTTCTATTGGGACCTTAGTCTTCTGGTTTCTGCTCACTTCTGAAGTTTCACTGCACCCTATGATCCGGCTGCCTCGATCTGAGCACCCTAGGATCTTCCCTCTCATCCCAACATCAGGCCCTTGGCTTTCCACACACTGTCCCCTTGAATAGATTGTGGTTGGTTTCTATTAAGATTGTTCCTCGCCATTTATTTCAGAAGTAAAGATACCTTGACCCCTGAACAGGAACCTTCATAGATAGCAACAAAGGCTCAGAACAAAACCACAGAACTGCACAGCCAGAGCAATGCTTGAGCCCTGGCAGGGCTCAGATGAACTTAGCGTATCCTTAGTCTGTGGTCCACTGGCCCTGCTGCTAGGCCTAGAGGTAAAAGTGTCCCTCAGCTGCTCTCGTATCTTAAAGAATCCTCTCTCCCCTGGGGACTATCCTTTTGATAGTGACACATCAATGTCACCAATGTCACAGTGCAGTGTTCCTGGTGTCTCTTCTTTCACTGTCTGCTGGGTTCATGTTCTCCAATCCCAAGTGGTTTTATTGCCTGGTCCTCTCACTCTCAGTCCAACCCTCAGCCCCGTGGCTGCCCCTCTTTGTGTTTCTTTATCTATCCAGTTCTGTAGTCTAGATGCCGAATGTCTCCTCAAAGCTTAGGTTCCCAGGTGACACTACAGGGAGATGGGCTGATGTGAAGTGCTGGGGCCAAGAGGAGGTGTTAGGTCATTGGGAGCACCTCTAGAGGAGATTGTGGGGTCCAAGTCTCTCCTTTCTCCATTTTCAGAACACACGGTGAACAATTTTATTTTGTCACATATCCTGCGGTGATACAATCTTGCTACAGGCTCAAACTGTATCACAGGTCAGAGCCCCCTAACTTCTTCTCATTGTAAATTCATTATCATAGGCATTTTGTGACAGATAGAAATCTGACAAGTGACTGTGGAGTTACCTCTGAACTTCCCCTTCCTTCTCTGTCAGGAGCAACTTACAATGATGTCACAGGTGGTTTTAAGGTCATGTGAAATGATCATATAAAATGTCTGGGACACCCACAGTCACAAAGAGATAGACATTGTATCCATTTCACCTCTCCTCCTCCTCCTTCTCCTCTTCTCCTTCTTCTTCCTCTCCTCCTCCTCCTCCTCCTTCTCTCTCTCTCTCTCTTCCCCACCCCCCATCTTTCTTTCTTTCATAGCAAGTCCCGACATTTCAGTTGCCCTACGTGCTCCCTGGAGATGGTCCCATACTTCATATTTTCAAGATGAGTGTGTGTGATGGCCCACTTCTGTAACACCAGCACTTGGAAAGAAGGCTGAGGCAGAAGGATTACATTTTAGGCCATTCTGTACTACAACGTGAGACTCTGTCACAACTTACACCTGGTTCACTGAATAGCTGTATTAAAAACACCTGTGTCCTATAGAAATTCGAATCGTGGAAGCTGAGGTCAGAGTCAGCCAGGATGATGCTTCCAGCAGCTTTTGTGAGCAAGCGTGGTCTATGCCTTTACACAGGGAAAGCAGGCATTGGAATGCACAATCCACACTGGAAACAAACCCAGGCTTTTACTGTAGCACCACTGCACATGTGACAAGGATCGGAGAAACCACATTACCGTTTCTGAAGCTTCTGAAAATTGCCACCAGGCTGGGGTATTCCCGGAGGTTGACCTTGCTGAACAACGTCAGCAGCACTGACGGGTGGAAAGTCTGCTCCAGACTGGTGAGAATATTGTGCACCACTTTGGACAGAGGGACCAGATTTTGACAGGCTTCCAGAGATTCCTTCAAAGAGTGGAGCAGAGAGTTAGTTTGAATGAGTAGTCACCGAGCGGAGAGCTCTCTATCTGTGGTTTTCTATATTGTAAGAAAGCTACTTTGGGGGCTGCTGAGGATGGCTAAGTGGGTGCAGGCATTGGCCGTCAAGCTTGATCTGAGTCTGATCCCTGTGATCTGGAGGGTGGAAGGAGAGCACAGATTCTACAGGGTGTCATTCAGCCTCCACCTGCACACCATGGCACATGCGCACCTCGCTCCCAAATAAATACAGTACTTAAAAAATATATAAAAGTCAGGCTTGGTGACACACGCCTTTAATTCCAACATTCAGGAGACAGGCAGTCAGATTGCTAATGTTTTCTAGTTGAGGGCATCCTGATCTACAAAGTGAGTTCCAGGACAGCCAGGGCTGCACAGAGAAATCTTGTCTCAAACAGAACAGAACAGAACAAAACCCCCAAATTTAAGAAATCTTCTTTTTTAATTTAAGAGGAATTTTAGTATAAAATATAGAGTTAAATCTTTAGGATAGAAGTCATTGAAAGAGAGAACTGGCTGCAAAATTCTTCCAGTGTCTGCTATTCCTGGTTAGCTAGTCCTTGGGTGCCCAGATGGATCCGGTGATGGGGCAGGTGATACCCTCCCCAGGTGGAGCCCTGTTCAGGCGGTGTTGCTGTCCAGGTGGGACCTTGCCCAGGTGGGGCCCTGCCCAGGTGGGAGTACTGCCCAGGTGGGAGTACTGCCCAGGTAGGGTCCTGCTCCAGTGGAGGAGGAGGGCATCCATCCCTGAAAAGACAGTCAGTAAATAGCCAGTTGCAACTGAGAACAGTCTCATAAAGGAAAGCACGGTTGTTGGAAGGAAAACGTGAGTCTCAGTGAGTGAGTGGGCTGTGGACTGATGAAGGAGCTGGAGCTGTGTCAGACTTGGAAAAGGCTGCTGCAATTTTCTTTGTAGAGGAATTTTAATCCAGCAACAGGGCTGCTTTGGCAAGTGATCATCATATCCAAAGACCTTCTAGGTCTGTGTGATCTGGCTGGAATACAGACACACCTCTAATCCCAAGAGTCAGAGGCAAGCAGATCTCTGAGTTGAAGGCCAGCTTGGGACAGAGAAAGTTGCTTGTAAAGAAAAGCTTAGGTCCAGGCTTGGCAGTACTTGCTTTATTCCTAGCACTCAGGAGACAGAGTCATTCAGGTCTCTGAGTTCAGTCAGTCAGTTGAGTGCAGTGCAGTGGAGCTGAGTCAGGGAGTTGGGGTCAGTGCAGTGAGTGCAGTGCAGACTATTAATCTAAGAACTCCAAGAGCTTCCAGCCACCAGAAGCTAAACAGAGGCAAGAAACAGATCCATCTTTGAACTTACAGCACCTACAATATACCCTATCACTAATACAGCCTCAAGACACCCTTTCTCCCAACCTCCCTTCCTGCAATAATGATCATGGTCAAGTTGGGCCTTCCATGTTCTAGAAACACTGATGGGTTGTGGTCAGAGATCTCAATACTGAAACATACTTAATGAGGACTAGAGAGCTTTGTGGAGGGTCCACAGCCTCACCTTGTACATTCTCTCAGTGATGAAGGATTTGTCCCGGAGCGCTTCGAAGAAGGGGAATGGCTTGTTGATGGCATAGGCGATGTTCACCTTCATTTATATGAAATGCTGGAGAAGAGCCTTTTCTAAGGCTTTGGTCAGAGTGAACATCTTATAAAAAGAGGCAGGCTGAGAAGACAGGCAACAGTTCTCAGGAGCATGGGGAGTGGCTCTCTGCATAAAATGGATTCTCAAAGGTAGACACCCTAGTCTTCAAGCATCCCTTAGCTGTCTACAGAGCAAAGTCTTGCTAAAAGATCCATTGGTAGAGGAGATAAAGGCAGTGCCCAGCAACCACAGTGGCTGAGAAGGACAGACAATATCATATAAACATCCTGAAAGGAATTTTAAAACATAAAGTGGGTTTTTAAAACATCTCTTCTTCACTGAGTATGTCCTATGTCCAGCTTTTGTTCCAAGGATTTCATAGGTAGTAACTTACTGGAGTTCACAAAGCATTGCAAGGTGGTCACTGTCATCACAACTACCTAACTGTGGTGAGCTCTAATGCAGACAGGGGTGAGGTAAGCGATCCTCATGCTAGATTATACAATCTGGAGGGGGCTGAGTACTAATCGAATCTTGACATTCTAGATGCTGGTTTACAGTTGAGAAAGTGCTTGGCCACAGCCAGAGTGTATGTATAGAGAGAGTTGAATATATATGAGTTGGCTTAGAACAGATCACCTGCAGTGTAGCAGAGCACTATCTCATACCAATGCTCATGAGAAAGAGACCACCCAACATGCAGACCTAGAAAGCTGGTAATATTTAGACACTGAAAAATCACTCATAACACTTTGACGCAAGCAGACAACACATGAATAAAATCAGGAAGGATATGAAAAATAGGATTGGTCAAAGTCAGCGCTTGGTTTTATGACCCCATTTCATTCTTCAGGATGGACCTGGGTCTTCTTATGGAATGTTTCTAAAAATCGACTGCTTCCGGATCATGAGAAAATAACCAGCGAGAGTATAACAGAAAACTTCCAGGTGGCAAACTGTTGTAAGAAGGCAGGCCCTAGTAAACCTTTTGATCACAGAGGGGGCGCTTTTGTTGATTGGCAGTAGTGGGGATGGAGTCCAGGACCTGTGCATCTTAGGCAAGTGCCCTATCCCTGAGCTGCATCCCAGCTAGCAACACAGTTCTGTTTATTTGTTTATTTGTTTGCTAATCTTAAACACAAAGAAGGCAAGGGTCCCCCTTTCCTCTTTTTAAAACAGAATATTAAATATTAAAGAGTATTTCCAAAGAGTATTTCCAGGAATTTAATCCCAGCATCACATTGAGTAGACTTGTCCGTCCCTTTTTTCTTCTTTCCCAATCTCTTCAACTTAGCAAAAAAAAATGTTGAGGAGAAAACAAAAAGAAGCCAACTTCACAGTAGGACTGTAGAGCAGGGAGATGTGTCAAGGATCATCCAGTCCTGAGGGAATCCTGGCAGACTGGGGACAGGTGGGAGGGAAAGCTGTTGAGGCTACTTGTGGGGGAGGGGAGGGGAGGCAGCAAGAACATGTGCTCTGGGTTCTGCTTAGGATGGCAGCAGCACTCAGACCTAAGCTGCTGTGGCAACTTTGCCATTTGCCGCCTGCCACAGTTTCCGAAGATGGAAGTCAGATCTACAGAGGTTAAGTACCTGTGCCAAGGACACCAATCTACAGTAGAGTGTGTCTGTCTCTGATATTTTGTTTCTCACTGTGCAAGATATGGTATCTCAAGCCTGAGGAAATGGTGCAAGCCTTTAATGCCAGCACTGGAGGCAAAGGCAGTTGGAGACCATCCTGATATATATAGTTCCAGGACACTCAGGGCTACACAGAAATTCTGTCTTGAAGAGGGGAAAAAAGATCCTGTGTCTCAGCTGCCTGCATGCAGGTTTTTATTATGTTAAGGGCCTTACAAATAAATTATGGAAAGACAAACACCCATTAGGAAAGACAAAGCCCCAAACAATCAATAAAATGAGCATCATATACAATGAATGCATAATTAATCTGGGAAAAGGCAGACAAGTCGAAGGACTTGACAGTGCATAGTACTATCAAAGTGACCAGGAGACGAAACAATAGCCACAGTCCATGATAGGGTAGAAGTGAAAAGCATTCAAGTGTTCTGTGGCTTATTTGGAATCAGGGTCACCAGCTGTAAAAATTACATTTCCCTTGAATTTTCACGCACAGTAATGTATTTCAGTGAAATGACCATGGACTAAAACCAAAACAAAGCAAACATACAAAAACCATCCATACCCCCGCTAGAGAGAAGTAAGGGCGCCCCTTACTTTCTCTTTCCCAATAGCTCCATAATTAGGCAAGTGTTGGAAGATGATAACGGCACCGCCCACCGTGGACACTTGCAAGGTCCAACCTCAGGAATAGGCACTGGACACTGTCCCCAAAGTCTGTTTCAGAAAAAGAGTCGTGTGTATAAACCCTCACTGCCCTCCCCTTTCCTCCCCTTCCTCCCTCTTATCCACCTCCACTCCAGGGTCCGAGCCAGGATCCGGAGCCATGCTCGAGTATCTGGACAAGATTACTTAGCAAAGAGAGAACCTGGGGAGTCTAGGGTACAGCAGACAAAAGCTGACCCCAAGAATCAGGAATCTAGTTGCAGAGCCCAAGAGCAGAATGCACCTGGATGCTGGGGGCTGCCACGGGTTCTCCCGAGTTCTCCCAGGTCACTGCCTGGATTAGTTAAGGGGTTCCTGGATCCTTCCTGGAAAAGCCTGACAGCCCAGTCTGGACCCGAAGTTATGCTGCCTTGGAAGTCCCGCGGGGAGTCAGGCTTCAAGAAAAGAAAAAGGAAAGTGATCTCAGCACACTGAGCAGGAAGCCAGCTGGCCGTGCCAATTCTGCCCTCCACTCCTCCACCCCTGCCTTGTGCGGTTCCCCAGCGTGGTTAGCATTATAGGTTTCAGGGGCATTTGCTGGGAATCCAGATCTGCCTGGAGTGGAGTGAGAGGCAGGGAGGCAAAGGATTAACACTGGAGAGCATGGGAAGGGTGTGTCCACTGTCCCCTTCCTAACCTGGGGATCTATTCCCCCAATGGTCTCATTGCAACCTTTAGGAAGTGTTCTCAAACTGCAATGGGGTGAAGGTTATCCTGAAAAAAATTGCTAGAAGTTATTAAATTAACAACAACAACAACAACCAGAGCTGGCATCTTTGAAATGTCTAGAATTTGTCAGGATCACTATGTGAGAAAATTGAAATAAAACAAAAGGCAACCAAGTGACTCTCGAATGAGTCTGATCTAGGGTCTCTGAGTGTGTTCAACTGAGAAGAGTTCTATGTAACCCTGTCTAATATTTCCCAAATGTATTTGATCCACAAGACATCCCAATTCCCCACCCCCAGGATACCCACGAGGCCTCTGGGAGTTTAGATTTGAACCAAGGCTAGCCCACTGTATTAGTCAGGGTTCTCTAGTTTCACAGAACTTATGGACAGTCTCTAGATAGTAAAGGAATTTATTGATGACTTACAGTCTGCAGCCCAATTCCCAACAATTGTTCAGTCGCAGCTGTGAATGAAAGTCCAAGGATCTAGCAGTTACTCAGTCTCACGCAGCAAGCAGGCGAAGGAGCAAGAGCAAGAGCTAGACTCTCTTCTTCCAATGTCCTTATATTGTCTCCAGCAGAAGGTGTAACCCAGATTAAAGGTGTGTTCCACCACACCTTTAATCCCAGATGAAAGGCGAAGCCCAGATTAAAGTTGTGTTCCTTAAACATTCAATCTTCTGGAATCCATAGCCACTATGGCTCAAGATCTTCAAACCAAGATCCAGATAAGGATCTCCAAGCCTCCAGATAAGGGTCACTGGTGAGCCTTCTAATTCCGGATTGTAGTTCATTCCAAATATTGTCAAGTTGACAACCAGGAATAGCCACTACACCCACACATGACTGAGCTTCTCTGTACTTCCTATGGAGACACCAACGGTAGAATTTCCAGCCAAGTACAGTTAGAACAGTAGGCTTGGCCCAGAGTGTCCCAGGGATGGGGACTGAGTGTGTGTGTGTGTGTGTGTGTGTGTGTGTGTGTGTGTGTGTGTGTGTGTGTAGAGGCTTGGCCCAGAGTGTCTCAGGGATGGGGACTGAGTGTGCATTAATGCTTGTGTGTGTGTGTGTGTGTGTGTGTGTGAGTCTGCACAAGAATCACAAGCATGCTTATGTGTCAGAAAATTACCCTACCCTCGAGAAACCTCTAAAGCAAGAAAAGTTATTACATCAGACAGATATGAATAAGGGCAAAGATTTCATTTGGAGTCACACATACTAGGACTACAGTAATGATGGTAAAAACCTCACCTGGTATTTCATACCACGTGAGAGCTCATTAGACTTATACATTTAACACAGTTTTAAAGATGCATTTACCTAAAGTTATGATTTTGGTGAACTTTACCAAATATAATCATGCCACAGTGATCACACAGGCCAAGTCCTCTGCCCTCCTAAAATCCCCTTGTTCTTGGCAGAAAACCCCCTCTCAGATTCCAGCCCCAGAGAACCACAGATTATCGGTTACACAGCTAAGTTTGACCGGCGCAGAAATGCCATATAAATGAAGACATAAAGTGTACTTTTTTTTGGTGTATGGCTTTGTTTGCATCCCTGTACTCTTGGGACCTGTTCCTGCAGGTCAGTAATTTGTACCTCTTCAGCAGAGGTCTGAGCCTGGAGCCCTGGACAGGCCCTCGTCCCTAGCCACCTTGTCTCTGCCTCTGTTTTGCCTGTTATTTCCAGGCTTCTGTTGGTTGCTTTTGTTTTATTTGCATCTTTACGCCTTTTTCTTTACCTTTCCACTTCAGGCTGGTTTTCTAACTTACAGAATGAGAATGAGCATTCCAGATAAGAGCAACAGTTGTACAGAGTAAATGTAAGGCACCCATTCTTCAAAAATGATACTGTCCCCGACTGGCTGTGATCCACTTCCCGAATTCTGTGAGATGCCTCTTGTTCTCAAGACCATGGTGAAATTGCTGAAGCCCTGTGTTGCCTCGCTGTCAGTGTCACACCTTAGCAAGCAGCTCTGCCTGGATTCTCTGCACTTGCCTTTGGTTGGTTGGAGGTGTGTGGGCGGGGTTGGGGGCGGTCTCTTGCTCTAGCTACCTTCAGAAGCTTCAAAAACTTTATGAAGCCACACCCGACTTTTCCTACTCTGCTGCTCAATTATCAGGTCCCAGCTTCTCTGGTTCTGACTTACTAGGGTGCCAGGACAGTTAAGCAATTTCACTTTCCTTTTTCTCCTCTTTGGAGGCCCCTGAAGGAGTTCTCTCTGGGCTTCCCAGAGACTCAGAGGGGGTTCGGTCTGGTCCCTTGGAGTCTGTGTAGGGGATGGCAGGAGGCAACAATGAACTCAGCAGCAGGTAAGTCCCATTCTCTCTTGTCCCTTGTCTCTGCTAAGATCTGCCTTTAAATGTGTTACTAGGGCCGCCCAGGCTGGGTCCAAGGCCCACAGATATTTGAGACAGTGATCTCATAAGGAAAAGAAGAACTGGGCAAGGCAGCCTTCTCTGCAGTAGGCTAGCTGTCAGAGAGTTATATGGTCGCCCTAACTCCACACTCCACTTCATTTCCTTGCTTCTGTTCCAGAGCTTGTCTGGTGCTGTGTGGACTTCCTGTGAGCTCCTGTAAAAGTGGCTGGTTCATTGTGACTTCTGACCTCTCTTCTCTTTCTAATGCTCACTCTAAAGGACAGCTCTGTCCAAGAATGATCATTAAGAGTAAGTTCAAACCTGATCCTGTCAATTGCTGGTCTCCACAGTCTTGTGGTTGAAGACAGCTCTGGCCTGAGCCCACAAGTCCTACTTAGGTCAGGTCCCCATAGTTTCCTAGCTCAGAGGGAGGAAGTGAAAGATGAGCAGGTGGGGAGTGGGTGATGCTCTTAACCCTTTCTCTTCCTGTTGGTTACTGAGCTGGTTAGAAATGGATACAAATTCTCTCTGTCTCTCTGTCTGTGTCTCTGTCTCTGTCTCTCTCTGTCTCTGTCTCTCTCTGTCTCTCTCTGTCTCTCTCTCTCTCTCTCACACACACACACACACACACACAAACGATAGGAGAGATGGCCCAGGTTTAAGCACTCATATTTTCCTAGTAGTGGGCATGGGTTGGGTCCCCAGCACCTATCCTAGGGCTTCCAACTGCCTCTCATGCCAACTCCAGGTCAGACAGCCTTCTCTGCCTTCCATGGACACTGTATTTGCGTGCAGGAAGCACACTGAGACAGACTCATGCATACATAATTCAAAATAAAAATAGAAAAGATGAGACGAAGGTGTGTGATGCCCCCAACAGGGACTCAGTCAGGGCTACTTCTGCTCCTGCAGATATCCTAAGCACCATTTCTCCTGTGACATTTGGTCAAGTCCACTAGTGATAACCAGCAGTGTGCTGTGTCTTTTGGGAGTAAATAGGGTGGTTAATCACTGGCTCAGTGCCTTTCATATAAGCAGGTGGAGGTATCTGTCTCTGAGTGTTTGCAGTTTCTGTCTCTGAAGACATTTTTGTTGTGGTTATCAATCTGACAGGCATAGGGATGGCTGCATTAATCTTTGCTACCCTTGCACTGTCTGTGGAATTCATAGCGCGTGTCTGTCTTACCTTCGCTCGCCTGAGTAGAGATTTAATAATGTATTGATCTTTCCAAAGGATGTGAGCATAATGCCCACTTCTTTTAATTCTATGGATTTCTACTTTAATTTCATTGAATCTTTGTCTTCATTGGGATGAAATCATTCCTCATAAGATTGTTTATTTATGCCTCTCTTAGCTTCCGACACATACAAAGCTGTATGTTTCCCATTAGCCACTGCCTTTGCTGTGTCTCAGATTTAATAATTTTTAGACTTCAGTGCTTTTTTAGTGTAGGAGAAAGGGTCACACTTTTGCTTGTCTTACCCCATTTTAAAAAAATTACATTCATTTATTTATTGTATGTGTGCAGGTGCCACAATGTGTCTTTTGAGATCAGAGGACAACTTTGGGGAGTTGGCTCTCTCCTACTACCATGTAGTAAGTTCTTAGGGGAGCAAGCTCATGTCCACAGACTTGGTGGCAAGACCTGTATCAGCTGAGCCATCCTCCCAGACCCTCTTTTATTTACATTAGTTACAGTTTTTAAACGTGCTCTGTTTTATAATTGTGCTATTATTAAATTATCCACATTTTGACTCATTATGGACACAGAGAAATACCTACCATGTTTGTAAATATTTTCATTTTACTCTTTTTTTTTTTTGGCTTTCCTTTCTTTTTATGCCCTTTTGGTTTTAGTAAAACATTTTATGATTCTTCCTTCCTTCCTTCTTCCTCCCTTCCTTCCTTCCTTCCTTCCTTCCTTCCTTCCTTTCTCCCTCCCTCCCTCCCTCCCTCCCTCCCTCCCTCCCTCTCTCTCTCTCTCTCTCTCTCTCTCTCTCTCTCTCTCTCTCTCTCTCTCTTTCTTTCGTTCTTGAATTCCTTTACCTATTTTTTTTGTTGTCTCATTTTGTTTTTCTTTTTTACAGTACTGGGGATCTATTCTGGGGATTCTCTTGAGAATGATTTTTGGAGAAACTTTCATATCTTGTCTCTGTTTTTTTCTAAACAGTGTGTGAGCATGTTTGCTGCTTATTACTTCGTGGCATTTGTAGTTTAGTTTTGACACCTTGGCACTTTTGTATTTCTGACTAATTTGCTGCATTTTCTAGTTGGATCAGTGCATCACATGTGAAACTGCAGTATTTGAATTTACCGTCTGTGAAATAATTTAGTTCCAACTCAGATTTTATGGGGAGTTCATTTCAGATTCCACATGAAACCAGGGTGTAGTGCTGTGTGTTTTTAACTCCAGAATTAGGGAAATATAGACAGTTGGATCCCCGGAGATGACTGGCCAGCTAATCTGGCTGAACTAATGATATCCGGGTTCAGTGAGAGACCCCATCTCAAAACATAAGGTGGAGAGCAACTGGACTCCTTGCCCAGGCATATGCCAGGCACATACACACGAGCAAGCACATATACATAGCCAGCCTCCTTAAGTTTAAAATAAAAATTATTGTATATTTTTATATGTTACTACTTATAAATTTTAGGTTCTTTAAAAAAAAGACCCTCTCAAGATTTTTTTGGTAACAGATAACTTTGATATTCTTTGTGTTTGTTTGTTGTGTAGTCCTGACTAGTCTGGAACTTGCTATATAGACCAGGCTGGCCTTGAATTCATGGAGATCCTCCTGCCTCCTGCCTCTGCCTCCGAAGAGCTGTGATTAAAGGTGTGCATAACCACACCTCTTTTAAAAGAATTATGGAGAACCCCAAAAGCTATCTCTTGGTGTTAAATTTAATGAGATTTACCATTAATTATAAGTTACAGCTTCAGCCATTTAGAATATTTATCCATTAAAAGTAGTACCAAAGAGTTCATCATTATCACAAGTGTGCATCCTAATGAAAAATAACAAGATTTTCTAAAATAAAATTAAA
This sequence comes from Mus musculus, assembly GCF_000001635.26. NCBI lineage: Eukaryota > Metazoa > Chordata > Mammalia > Rodentia > Muridae > Mus > Mus musculus. The sequence goes on along the minus strand of NT_166281.1, from coordinate 70,285 downwards.
GGGGAAGATACAATCTTGCTTTAGCTTCTCACAAATGTCCTTACTTTCCTGCTTGGTCAAAGTCACAGATGCCCTGTTTATCTCTGAGTTCAGTCTGCTGCGATGCCACAGCCCACAGGCACCTGTGAATATCACCCAACATTTTTGGGCAGAGGAAAGAGAAAAGGGGCAGATGGTATTTCAGGATTGTTCTGAGAATAGTTTGTTCTTTTTGGCATCTGAAAGAGTCTTGAGCAGGGGTCGTCAGGCTATACCCTGAGAGGCACCATTCTCAACTGCTTAGCATGTAGGTATTGGCATTTTAAGTGCTTAAAAAAAAGACACATCTTCAGTGGCAGCAGGAGGGGATGTGCTGATGTGGATGGGAGAAATCTCACCAGACTCCATTCCTAGATGAAGAGCCATAGCTATTAATGGCTGTTAACAAAGAGAAAATCAACCAGTATTCTCCAGGAATGAACCCTCTGTTAGGTTATCCAGTGCTTAGTGGTCAGCCCTAAACACACATGCATAGGAGTGCAGGTTGTATGTATGTGTGTGTGTGTGCGCGCGCGCATGTGTGTTATGTATATATGTGTGTGTTTATATATAAAACAATAATTAGAGATGGTTTTGAGAGAAAGTGAGAAAGGAAGGCATGAGGGGATTGAAAAGAAAAGGGAGCAGGAGAAACGATGTAAACACAGTATTCATGTATGAAAATTTAAAAAAATATATAAACATTTAAAATAAACAAAAGGAAAACATGTGCCCCAATTTATTTGATTTAGTTTTCTTGTTAATTATTTAGGTTAGCATGAAAATGATGGGTCTCGGGCTGGTGAGATGGCTCAGTGGGAAAGAGCACCCGACTGCTCTTCCGAAGGTCCAGAGTTCAAATCCCAGCAACCATATGGTGGCTCACAACCATCCGCAACAAGATCTGACTCCCTCTTCTGGAGTGTCTGAAGACAGCTACAGTGTACTTACATATATTAATAAAATAAATCTTTAAAAAAAAAAAAAGAAAATGATGGGTCTCTGCATGGCATCTTCATACTTACATACCCTATTTTTGCTCATTCCCTTCCCCTCTTGCAGGAGTTGGTTCTCTTCTACTGTGTAGGTCCCAGGATTGAACTCAGGGCATTAAACTATAAGGGGAGGACATTTATCCATGGAATCTTCTCACCAGCTCTCCTTCCCCCCTTTTTTGTTTTAGAAATTGATTTATTTCTTCATTATTTGAGACAAGGTTTCACTGTATAGCCCAGGCAAACCTTGAAGTCACTAGATAAGGGCCAACAGGTTGCCTCAGTGGATAAAGGTCCTGACCAGGCACTGGGACCTGAGTTTGATGCCCAGAACCCATACAAGAGTGAAAACAGAGAACCAACTCCTCAAAGTTGTCCTCTGATGTCTAAATATGCAGATATTGTAACAATACTAACACTAGGTAAAGTGAAAAAGAGGAAGTCGCTATGTCGGCCATGAAGGTAGGATGCTGTGACGACAGGCATTGGACCATGCCCAGATGATTTCTCACTTCTGTCATATGAACATACATCATAATTGGTTTCCATTTGCCACCCAGAATGGGATCAATTACACAAACACTCCTATGTGTCATTGGGCTTCTTGGGCCTTTTGTTCTCAGAGGATCTTCTCCCTAAACACTGTCTCTGGACAGAGAGAACTGGCCACCTGAGATGTCAGGCATTGCAGCAGCAGTGTAGTTAATAAGTGCGAGACTCCATTACTGCAAGAGATAGGGAACCAGGAGGAGAGAAGAAAGCATGTGGAACCATGGATGAACCACACATGAGCCACACATGTCTCAGTCCTGGGTCAACTGCATTGTCTTTACAAATGAGCTGGAAGAAGAGGTTCTGCTTTTTTATTTTAATGTCATTTCCATTTACCCTGAGGTCTATAGATTGTGTTCCAGTTTCATTTCTTTCTTTCTTTCTTTTTTTTTTTATTTTTGGTTTTTTCGAGACAGGGTTTCTCTGTATAGCCCTGGCTGTTCTGGAACTCACTTTGTAGACCAGGCTGGCCTCAAACTCAGAAATCCGCCTGCCTCTACCTCCTGAGTGCTGGGATTAAAGGTGTGTGCCACCACGCCCAGCCCAGTCTCATTTCTGTTGCTGTGATAGCATACACTGACACAAAGCAACTTAGGGGAGAAAGAACAGGTCCAGGTTACAGGCCATCATTGCAGGAAAGTCTAGGTGGGAACTTGAAGCAGTTGGTCATGTCCACAGTCAAGAGCAGAGAGCAATGAGTACAAGCGTGCCTGTCAGTGTTCAACTTGCTCCCTACACTTAATGCCACCAAGCCATTTCCTTTTACCTAGGGATTGGTGCTACCCACAGTGCACTGGATCTTTCCATATCAACTAGCATAATGCGGACAACCCTGGACAGAAATACCCAGAGATTACCCTAATCTAGACAATCCTTTATTAAGACTCATACAATCCAAGATGATTATAGATTGTGTCAGGTTGACAATTAAAACTAATCACAGTACTGGACATGATGGAACATAATTTAAATCTGAGCACTCAGGCAGCAGAGGCAGGTGAAATCTATGTGTGAGGATAGCCTTGTCTACATAGTAACTTTTAGGCAAGCCAGACTTACAGATGATAACCCTGTCCCGAGCAAATCAAACTCAAAGCACCAGAACTTGATCACTAAATGAGATGTTTAAAATTTTAATTTTATATTAGCAGACCAGTCTTCATGTCAGTAATTATCCAGCCATTGGTAGCATCTTGTAAACCAGTATCTACTTCTGCATGGAATCTGTCCCCTAGGACAATCCCAGAGGACCAGAATGAAGAGGAGTCAGATGACTATCAGCTCATGTTCAAGCACTTCAAAGAAAACAAGGTGGAGATCGCAAGTGCCATCACCAAGCCGTTTCCTTTCCTCATGAGCCTTCGAGACCGAGACTTCATCTCGGAGCAGAAGTTTCAGGTGAGTGTGGAGAATGAACTCAGTCCTGACAGCAAGCCTGCCCTGTGCTGTATCATGCTGTACTTCTGGGTGTAGCCAACAGGCTGAAGCACCTCCAGGGATGAAGGGACATCACCTTTGTAAGTCAGAAGATAACTGGAGGGATAGACATCACAGGAACCATTTACATTCACCTCTGCAGTAACTGAGGCTGAGGCACATGGTGACAGCGACGAATAGCAAGCAGGAATGCTCCGAAGTGCAGAGCATCCCAGGGTCACTTGTGTAATGTAACAACAGATACTAGGATGCAAGTAGACACACCTAAGCTGGACTACCTTCCAAAGCCTACTTACTCCAAATCCCAGAGCCAGAGGCAGTTGGGTCATGTGAGGACAGAACTCGGGGAGTCCTGTTTGCTTCTCTATCTTCAAGTTGTTCCTGGTTCTTCAGGCAACTCTGAAGCCCTAGAATGAGAGGTACAGGTCAGTGATGGGATCTGCGGTGATAACAAAGACCTTTTCTTCTTTATGCATTCTCTTTGCCCTGTGGCTAGGATGCTATGCTCAAGCTCTTCAGACAAGCTCAGTCCTTGGGGAGTTAATTGTCTGGACCCCAAGGCTGCCACTCATGGTCTGTTAGGGCCTGGCTTTTACAGACATATCATTTAATTATTCATCAAACCCTCTCTTCCCTGTCTACTATTTGTCAGCATCAGAGCTTCTTTCAGATGAGCTAGGGTCTGTTAGTACAGAGGACATGTAAGATGTCACCTCGGTATTTGCAAAACTCAGACATTTTACAAAAAAAGAGAAATGGTGTTTGAACCAATGTAAGCCTCATATAACCCATAAATCCATCATGACACAATTCTGCATTCACTACTTTAAGGAATATCAAGAAACATGTAGGAACCTGCTCCCAGTGGAGAGAGTCGTGTACGACATCCTCAGCAATGTACAGAAGAAGTTTAGCCGGGATCTTCTGAAAGTGATATTCAGCAAAACACATCTGAAGGCCTACCCCGACTTAAATGAGACTCTAAAACACTTCTTCCTAAATGGTAACTATAGCTCTCACCTGCTTCAGGGATGGAAAGACAATTTCATTTCATTCTTTTTTTTTTTTTTTTTTTTTTTTTGAGACAGGGTTTCTCTGTATAGCGCTGGCTGTCCTGGAGCTCACTCTGTAGACCAGGCTGGCCTCAAACTCAGAAATCTGCCTGCCTCTTCCTCCCGAGTGCTGGGATTAAAGGCGTGTGCCACCATGCCTGGCTCATCCATTCATTCATTTTTTCATTGATAGTTGACATATAATTTAATGAGAGACTATGTCATGCCAAGCACAGGGGGAATGTAGGAAATATATATGGCTCATGTCATCAGGAGCTTACACATAGGCCAAGTAACACAGAGATAACTGCTCAGCCGGAACCTGATTTTCATGCTATGAAACAAAGTATGAAGGATGAGCCAGTGGGAACAATAGAGGCTGTTCTCTACCTGAGACCTGCTGATTTTATGTTCATTCGACAATGTGCCAGCACCTTGGTTCTAAAATTCCACTTTGTTTTCACTCTCTCGGTTGACACATGTTTCTCTCTCGAGTGTCTGGGCCCAACCTGGGCTCCCCTTGTGTTTCATATATTCCCCTTGTGCTTGGCATGACATAGTCTCTCATTAAATTATATGTCAACTATCAATGAAAAAAATGAATGAATGGATGAGCAGGGCGTGGTGGCGCACGCCTTTCATCCCAGCACCGGGGAGGCAGAGGCAGGCAGATTTCTGAGTTTGAGGCCAGCCTGGTCTACAAAGTGAGTTCCAGGATAGCCAGGGCTACACAGAGAAACCCTGTCTCGGAAAAACCAAAAAAAAAAAAAAAAAAAAAAAAGATGTGAACAGAATGCCTGCTCCAGCAATCACACCCCAGATCAAATGGAGCCATTCTCTTTCCACATCTACATTACTTCTCATTTCCCACATTTAATTTACTACAGGTAGTCATAAAGAAAGATTTAACGTTCTTATCTTCCACGAGGAAGAATAAAACTGTGCTTTGAAAACAGTCAAAGGTAACCTTTGCTGATGTTACCAATTCCCAACCCTTCCCATTTAACCATCGACTACCTGCTTGCTAACCATGCATCTGAAATCTACCCAATCAGAAGCGGTGGTACAAATTTTAAATCCAGCCAATCAGCAGTAGTCACCTTCCAACTGCTTGGATGATTGGTTCAGGGTAGCCTGTGCATAACCACTTCTGCTTTGCAAAGTCTACAGACCCTGAACTACCTGCTTCTCGAAGTTCTAGGCACAACCAACTGTGGCCTTTTTTGTAGAAGCCATATACTTTGAGTGCAGTGTCTCCTCCCACCCCTACCAGGACCTTCACTCAACAAGCTTTCAGCTTCAGGTATGGGAGTGATTGTCTCCAGCTTCCATATATGCTGTTATCCATAAGATCATCTGAAGGCTTGCTGGGAGTGTCCTACAGATGCAAATTCCAGACTGCTTGTGCACAATTCAGATAGTGTTCCTGAACCACCACACCAAGTGACTCCGTCTCAACTGGAACTTGTTTCATTGTGCTTTTATTTCTGAGTCAGGTTAGTTAAAGATGCGTGTAGAAATCAACATAGAGAAATTTCTATCTTAATTTGTAGGTACAGTATGTAGCAAATATTCTGTCTCTATGTTTATTCTTGCTACATTCAGTCTCGGGAACTTTTAAAAAGTGTTTTTCCTTGTGTCTGCCCCTGATTCGCCCATCTTTCTGAATAGCAGAAAATAACGGAACAAAACAGACAAATGGACATGAAGGTCTGACAAGATCCCAAGACAAGTCAGCCTCACAAATTAATGAATGTGGACTCACCCACCAGACAGAAGCCAAAGTACAAAGAACCTTGGTCCTACAATACCATGGAACGTTCACAAAGGCACATGATGGCTTGCCAGTCTGAGAATAAGTCATTTTTCTCACTGTGGATGTAAGCTTGAGTCAACTACTATCAGGTCATTGATGTCCCCCTTTTAGCCCGTGCTTCTCTTGAGAGCCTGGTAGTCCACCCACGGCAACACACTGTTCACACTGAGAACCACACATCCTTTTTCCATTCATCATGGGTTTGCTGTCTCAAAGCCAGTCTCCCACGGCAGAACCCGGGCTCCTCCTTGTGTTCTCACAACCACTCTGCGTTTTGTACTTAATAATCAGCAGGACTTAACTAATGGTTCCACTTCACAATGGAATGCCGGGGGGGGGCGCAGGACGGGGGCTTTACATGTTTGTCAAATAGCTCTATATAACAAGGGAGGAGGTTCTCTAGCGGCTCCACGTCCCCACCAGTACTTGTCATTCTAGACTATTCTCTGGGGAATGTTGCTTTCTTTGACAAAGCCCCTCAACTGTGAAGTTGAGATCTTTTTGAAAATGGAACTTCCAGATTATGTGGTCACAGATGTATTTCAGAGGTCCTGAAAGATTCATCTGTGCTTGTCTCTATAATCAACCATTCTAAGCCACCAGGACCTGACTAGATGTGATAAAAGCCCTTGTCCCTTCCCTGGAATGCCTAGCCCAATCACAGTAGCTTCTCCCATCTCTCCTAAGCTCATTATCTTAGTACTTTCATCTTCTACTTTTGCTTGATGAGCAATGTAATGTTATATGCTTGAGAAGATCAGTGCCTCATCTAGACGTTTATTTTCTATGGGGTGTCAAGCTCTAGAGCACCACTGGGTATGTCAACACCATCCAGGGTGGGCTCCACACTCAGGAGTAGTTGATCACACAAACTTTGTGGTTTTGGGGGGTGGAGGCTTCTCTTCTTTGAGTATTTTTTTTTGTTCTTTCGCTTTGTTTTGATTTTTTAAGAGAGAGCAAGAGACACATAAATACAGGCAAGAGACAGAATTTGGAGAGGATCTGGGATGAGTTGGTGATGGGAAAAGAATACTATCAAAACCCATTGTATAGCATTATATTACACCAGTAATTTATTAAAATACTATAACTTCCCTTTTCTCTCCCTATCCACAGACACAATTCTCTCAAACCATTGATCTATAACCCTTACTTAGTGAAGTAGGATTAGGAGTTTAGATTCAGTGTCCTCTAACAGAAAAGACATTTTCAATACAGACACTACTTAATTGTCTCTCTTGTAAGCTTCAAACGATGGACTTCCCAAAACAGAAACCAAAAATGGAAAGTTCCTGTACTGGATCTGGGGAGATGGCTTAGTGTAGAGCTTCCATTGATCTTCCAGAGGACCTTAGTTTGGTTCCCAGCACCAGTATCAGATGGATCACAACCACCTGCAACTCTACTCTGGTTACAACATCCTCTCCTGGCCTCTAGGATTTCCTCATATGCACATGCACAAACCACACTTAGACACACATACATACACAGAATTAAAATCAAATCTTTAAAAGTTCCTATACTCCTAAGGAAATACATTATTCTATGATTCTATAAAGAAGCAGCAACCAGAATAATCCTAATTAATCATTAAGTTTAATGATTAATCATCCAGCAATGAACTTCTACAAGCCAACTGATGATTTGTATAGTCATACTTCTGAACAGCCACCAATCAGGAACAGCCACTTTCTACTTGCCTACTAGAAATCAACCAGCAGCCCCCACACACACACACACAGAAACATAGCCATTTATGAAGATCCACAAAATTGGCTCAGTTCAATTCTTGCACATATCCTCTATAATTCTGAGAGAATTGGACTCACAAGCACAGTTCTTCATTAGTTTAAAATAACTTGTTTAGTATCAGTTAAAAATGGTACTTGGGAAGGTCTTTGCACCTCTCGCTAGCATTAGATTTTCTCTCCCTGGAATCTGATGTCTTCTTCATCATCCACCTTTACCTCTGTAGTACGTATTTCATTTTACATGGCCTCTGTGTTAATATTTCCTAGCTCTTCTTCTGGGGCTCCCCACTCTTATGTAATACTACATTCTACATTCACATGCTTTCTAATTCTCTGAGATATTTTTTTCTTCTTCTTCTTCCCTTCCTAAGCATTCCTATTTGGTAAGTAAAACCTCTTTACACTGGGCCCTTGCAGGCTCCCTTAAGTGTCAGAAGACCCTTGAACGTCCATGTTGGGTTCAGACCACAAGAACCTAACCATCTGTCTCAGAGAACGTGGAGCCCATGTTGAATCATCTGGAAACTTGATCTCTGATCTCCTTGTCCTTTTCAAGTTCTGAAACATGCCAGCATCTTATTCACTTCTATGTACCTAGAGCCTTAAATTTGTAACAATTTCCCCTGACAAAGTCTTAAGAGCTTTAGGAATGAAGGGATGACATATGTATCAAAGAATGCATAGAAAGTATATGGTCCAGATAACATGAAGTATATGGGTCAAATAGTTTTGGGTTTATTGAATTGTATCAGACAAATGATACAATAGTTCCCTTTAAGAATTTTGACAGGTTCTTGGAAAAAAGATAAGGAAAAAAATGATTAATCAACGTTACTTGGTTTCCATGGAGATCAAGAAATTAGAACACAAAATTGTCCTATAGTTTCAATATATTACGACCTTAGTGACTGTGAAAAGACAAAAGCAACGAGTGTTCTCCCACCCAGCAGATTCCTAAAAAAGTGACTTGTGAGGACCTAATAAATTATATTCTTTCATGATATTCTCAAGACTTTTTACCACCCTGAAATTACCCAGAATGCCATAGGCAAATAAAAGAACAGTCAGTGCATGACCCTCTCTTCATGGTGATGTGCATACAGAGCAAACACAGCAGGAAACCCCAGCTCAAAATTCAGCCTCCACAACCCTGCAGACCACACAGTGCTCCCCTCACTCACCTGCTTCTTGTCTCAGGGATGAAGGCAGGTCATCCTGGGGCTCTTGTTCATCACACGTTTGTTCACAAGAACTACTTCCCTCTGTAGGAAACAATTACTCAGTTGACTCAGAATGGCCAAGGAAAATGGCAGCAGGAGAGTGGCCTCTGACAAACAGAAAGTTAAAAGGGGGCTTAGTGTCTCCTGCATTGAATGGCCATGTTTTGAGACTCTGAAGAGGAGCCTGATAAGGCTTCTTCTCTGTCACCAAAGGATTGACCACCCATCTGTTGCTTCATTACACATCTCATTCCCCATTATTTTGATCCTTGGTTCTGCCTCTATGACTTCACCTGAGTATGTAAAGAACAGGGTCAGATGGGAAAAGGGGTGGGGTCTTTCTCTCTAGCAGCCTCACAAATGAAGACTCACCTCCTCCATTGCATTGCATCTCCTCTGCTTGTTCATCATTCGTTTTGGATGCTGAAGAGAAACAAGAAGTCAATCAACCATGCAGAGGTACCAGATAATCAACCATGCAGAGGTACCAGACAATCCACCATGCAGAGGTACCAGATAAAGTGTGCTCAAGTGGAACCAGGAAGTTCAGGGAATATAAGAAAATCAGGGGGCTGGAGAGATGACTCAGAGGTTAAGAGCACTGACTGCTCTCACATAGGTCCTGAGTTCAATTCCCAGCAACCACATGGTGGATCACAACCATCTATAATGGGATCTGATGCACACTCTACTGGTGTGTGTCTGAAGACAGGTACAGTGTACTCATATAAAGAAAATCAGGAGTACAAGGAATCCAAATGACAACATTGACTGTGTATCACAAATAGTCAGAAGACCAAGACACAGTCCTTCTCCAGTAACCAATACATTGACATGAATAAAGGACCCACATATTCTACCCATAAGCATTAGGTTGTTCGAAGCAACAATCACAAGTATTTCTCCCTATTTCCCACAACAGGCAATAGATCAAAGAAGATCCAAGAAACCAAAATAACTAAGAAAGTTTCATACACTGTTTTCTAGGACAAGAGAGGCAGACAGGAAGTTGCAGTATTCAGGGAGGAAAGGAGCCAATGCTGCTGACACCAGGAAGTTGCTGAACTCATGGAGAGAGGAAGCTTTGCCAACTGCATTTCCCTGAGTGTCTGGTTGAGTTCTAGAGAGTACGTTTGATGGGGAAAGATGAAATGAGAAAAGGCATTTGAGATCAATGACTGTTTGTTTAGTCTTAAGATGAAATAAGAGATCTGATTTGTGAGACTGAAAAGATGGCTCTGCAGTTCAAGAGCACTTTTTGCTCTTCCAGGTGATCCAGAGTCAATTCCCAGCACCACGTGGCAGCTCACAATGCTCTGCAGTTTGGGTTCCCAAAACTGTGACACCCTATTGGGACTTCTTTGGATGCCAGGGAAGCATATGGTGTATATATTTATATTTGCAAGCAAAATGGTCATATATATAAAATAAAATAAATTGGAATTAAAGAGATCTGATTTGCCTTTTCTGTTGGAAAAAAAAATGGACAGATGTAGTAAGTAGGAGATGGTTTTACATTAGGGAGGAGCAGTCAGTATCAACCCTGCTTCAGAATGGAGAAATAGTGTCCCGGGCTGAAACAGAGACAGCAGAGGAGGCAGGTCCTCTGTCAACTGAGATATAATATGGAATTGTGCCAGTGCCTCATAATGAAGTTTTTGAAGCATCCAGATAGAGAAGTCTGTGGAGGAGGTGAAGGAAGATAGCAAGGCCTGCAGATGAGGAAGCTGACAGGTGTGAAGTTCATGTTTGGGGATCATTAACTTACAGATGGGAACAGATAAGAATGACTGGGAGAGACTGATTGTCCCTGCATGTTTTCCAATGCCACTTTGAGAGTTGGGGGCACCACAGTCTGAAAACCCACAGCTGATGTAATCACCTTGGGCCAGAAGTTGCTTTCAGCTCCTAGCTCCTTCCCTCCAAAGTCTCAAACTGTTTCCTCCCTTCCCAGAAGATAAGATTTGCTCTCAACTTATTGTTATTTTTACTGTTGTTGCTGCTGCTGCTTGTTGATATATTCATTTTGGGGTGGGAGAGTTTCTCACATACCATGACACACATGTAGAGGTCAGAAGAAAACTTACAGGAATCAGCCCTCTCCTGTATAAATGTGAGTCCCAGGGAGCAGACTCAGACCAACAGGCTTGGCAGCAAGTGTCATTTAACTGGCTTCCTACTGGTTTTTAATTCCCTCTTCTTCACTTTTTTTCTCTGTGTGTAGTTCTCATGAATGCTTTACACTGTCTATTAGCATCTCTGTTTTATATAATCTTCTCCACATATTCTACTCTGCACCTCGTGGTGTAAGTGAGCCTAGCCCTTTCCCCCATAGCACTCATTTCCCCAGCTCAGTCCGGTCTCTTTGGTAAGCTTGCTGTTCCTGGTTTTCCCACGAAGTTGAATCTAAATGTCTCCTCTTCTCCCTTTCTGTGTGTTCTGCTCATCATCCTTTCCTATCATAGATGTCTCTGTTCACTGTGGATAAAGAGGACATCCCCTTCCCAGGTTCTCCTCAGAAGTCTTTCCCAGGCTCAGCTTCCATTTTATTCATCATGTCCACACTCCTGTCCCAACCATGGAAAAGTGGCTGAAGGGGACCAGTGCTCTTTGGTAGTGTACCCCAAATGCTGACATTAGGACTCCATGTCTAGTTAGGTGAAACACTGTCACTCATAACTCAATATCCTTGGCTGCATCTAGAGTTCTCAGCTTCCTTCTCTTGGTGTATGGTCTACACTCAAGACAGATCTCAAACACCCTGACGTGAAGCTTCTATACTGCTTGTGTCTCCTGAGAAAATTCAAATATTGAACATCATCTATCCATCTATGGGGAGGATCAGGAGGAGTGAAGTGAATGGGTGGTTAGATTGATGGATAGTTGGGTGAATGCATGGATCGATGATAGATTAGATAGATAGATAGATAGATAGATAGATAGATAGATAGATAGATAGATACATAGATACATAGATACATAGATACATAGATACATAGATACATAGATACATAGATAGATACATAGATAGACACATAGATAGATACATAGATAGATACATAGATAGATGAATAGCATAGACTGGAAGGTATATGGATAGCTAGATGTTTGTATTGGTATGTGGGTGAGTAAGTGGATGGGTATATATAGTTGGATAGATTGGTAGATATATGTATTGCTATATGCTTTCGCGCACGTGTGTGTGTGTGTGTGTGTGTGTGTGTGTGTGTGTGTGTGTGTGTGTGTTAGAAATGGTCATTAGAGAAGGATTAAGGCAGGAAAATTGTATCAGTGAGTTATTTTGTGTTCTAAAAACATAATCACCTTCCCTAACAACTGATGGCAGTTTGGGCCTCTCCTCAACATTTCTTCCATTTATCCTCTGATGAGTCCTGTGACTGTCAGAAACTGAGGAGAGGCAAGACAATGACCAAATCAGACAGTTATGAAGCAGAGACTTCCAAGCACTCTCTCTGGGTTCTAGCACCCAGAACATAGGTGAGTTACTTCACCTCATCTGAGATGCTCACCCCCACTCACCCAGAGCCTTGTTCTGTCTCTTTCTGCTCACCCTTATTACTTTCTTCTCATCTTTGGTCCCCAGTGCTCTTCCTCTACGGCATAAAGCACTGTGGAACAACAGAGTTTGTCTTTCTAAATTGGCAAGCTTGTGGAGTTAAATGACATGATTTGCAGAAACTTTTTGAATAACCATTCAATGTAAAAATCAAGATTTTGTGAAGGTATAACTGGCTTTCTCAAGGCTTGAGTGGGTGCTGAACCTCAGCTCCTGGCTGCTGTTTCTCTGAGGACCAGGTAACATGAAGTAGACATGAACAGGGAGAAGGGAAAGAAAGCTATTAGGGATTTCAGTTGTAAGCCGAACTGCATCTCAGTTACATATCCAGGTGCACACCAGACTCTAGTGTTTCTGTGCAGCCTACTAACCCTTCTGGTACCTGGGAAGGTTGGAGACAGACAGGCAGTGGAAATGCTTATATCATGGTTTATAGCTCTTCAAAATGATCAGAGGCATGTGAAAGCCAATTAGTAAAGGCAGATGTTTATAAGTGACACAGCTATGAGAGGAAAGGCAGGGGGCTTCCGAAGGGGAAAAGAAGGCTTAGAGAGACGGGAGGGAGGGAGGGAGGGAGGGAGGGAGGGAGGGAGGGAGGGAGGGGAGAAGGAGGGAGGGAGGGGAGAAGAAGGGAGGGAGGGGAGAAGGAGGGAGGGAGGGAAGGGAGAAGGAGGGAGGGAGTGAGGGGAGAGGAAGGGGAAGAAGGAGAGGGAGGGAGGGGGGAGGGAGGAAGAAGGAAGAGAGAGGGAAGGAAGGGGAGGGAGGGAGGGAGAGAGAAGAAAGGGAAGGAGGGGAGAGGGAAGAAGGAAAAGGGAAGGGAGGAAAGGAGAGGGGAAGGTGGGAGGGAAGGAGGAGGGAGAGAGGGAAAAGAGGGACGAAGAGGAAAGAGAAGGAGGAAGGGAAAAGGAGAGAAAAGAGAAGGAGGGAGGGAAGAGAAGAAAAAGGAGGAAGAGGGGAGGGAGGGAGAGGGAAGGGGAGGGAAGGGGGATAGAGAGGGAAGGGGGAAAGCTACTATAAATCAAGGATGAAAGAAAGAAGAGGAAATAGAGGGATGGAGAGAGAAATAGAGAGACTCTGCTTGAACTGAGTCAGAGAAGTTATTCTGGTTACAGAGAAGCACAGCCCTGAAGAGGAAGCTTCCCCAGGCAGGAAGAGTGAGGAGAAACTGAAAATGTGCATCCTGCTGGCAACACAGGAAGTGACTTGGCTGCCAGTGACCCTCAGGTGGCAAGTGAGGAGTGAAACCCCAGCTCTTAGCCCTCAGAGCTGCATTTCAAAATGCCCAAGCAATAGGAACAGGAACCACACCCAAGTTCTGCAGCAACTGTCTACACCAGAACTGATGGACTGTGCCTTCTGCAAGGGAGAGTCCTCTAGAGGTAGGGGAGCCAGAAAGCTGAAGCTACAGGGAGCCAGTGGGAACAACAGAGGCTGTTCTCTACCTGAGACCTGCTGATTTTATGTTCATTAGACAACGTGCCAGCACCTTGGTTCTAAAAGTCCACTTTGTTTTCACACTCTCGGTTGACACATGCTTCTCTCTCGAGTGTCTGGGCCCAACCTGGGCTCCCCTTGTGATTTCTCTACTCTTCAAAGAAGAAAACTGAAGTAGTAGAGTAGTCACTCTGCTGAATGACAAATTCTGCTTTTTTACCATTGCATATGTCTGCAAGCCTTAGACAGAGCTGGCTCCTGTCTAAAGAAACTCATCCTTCATACTGTGTTTCATAGCATGAAAATCAGGTTCCGGCTGAGCAGTTATCTCTGTGTTACTTGGCCTATGTGTAAGCTCCTGACGACATGAGCCATATGTGTTTCATATATTCCCCCTGTGCTTGGCATGACATAGTCTCTCATTAAATTATATGTCAACTATCAATGAAAAAATGAATGAATGGATGAGCCGGGCATGGTGGCGCACGCCTTTTTTTTTTTTTTTTTTTTTTTTTTAAATTTTTTTTAAAGATTTATTTATTTTATGTATGTGAGCACACTGTTGCTGTTGCTATCTTCAGACACACCAGAAGAGGACATAGAATTCAATCACAGATGGTTGTGAGCCACCATGTGGTTGCTGGGATTTGAACTTAGGACCTTCAGAAGAGCAGTCAGTGCTCTTAACTGCTGAGCCATCTCTCCCGGATGAGCCGGGCGTGGTGGCGCACGCCTTTAATCCCAGCACTCGGGAGGCAGAGGCAGGTGGATTTCTGAGTTTGAGGCCAGCCTGGTCTACAGAGTGAGCTCCAGGACAGCCAGCGCTATACAGAGAAACCCTGTCTTGAAAAAAAAAAAAAAAAAAAAAAAAGAATGAAATTGTCTTTCCTTCCCTGAAGCAGGTGAGAGCTGTAGTTACCATTTAGGAAGAAGTGTTTTAGAGTCTCGTTTAAGTCGGGGTAGGCCTTCAGATGTGTTTTGCTGAATATCACTTTCAGAAGATCCTGGCTAAACTTCTTCTGTACATTGCTGAGGATGTCGTACACGACTCTCTCCACTGGGAGCAGGTTCCTACATGTTCCTTGATATTCCTTAAAATAGTGAATACAGAATTGTGTCATGATGGATTTATGGGTTATATGAGGCTTACATTGGTTCAAACACCATTTCTCTTTTTTTGTAAAATGTCTGAGTTTTGCAAATACCGAGGTGACATCTTACATGTCCTCTGTACTAACAGACCCTAGCTCATCTGAAAGAAGCTCTGATGCTGACAAATAGTAGACAGGGAAGAGAGGGTTTGATGAATAATTAAATGATATGTCTGTAAAAGCCAGGCCCTAACAGACCATGAGTGGCAGCCTTGGGGTCCAGACAATTAACTCCCCAAGGACTGAGCTTGTCTGAAGAGCTTGAGCATAGCATCCTAGCCACAGGGCAAAGAGAATGCATAAAGAAGAAAAGGTCTTTGTTATCACTGCAGATCCCATCACTGACCTGTACCTCCCATTCTAGGGCTTCAGAGTTGCCTGAAGAACCAGGAACAACTTGAAGATAGAGAAGCAAACAGGACTCCCCAAGTTCTGTCCTCACATGACCCAACTGCCTCTGGCTCTGGGATTTGGAGTAAGTAGGCTTTGGAAGGCAGCCCAGCTTAGGTGTGTCTACTTGCATCCTAGTATCTGTTGTTACATTACACAAGTGACCCTGGGATGCTCTGCACTTCGGAGCATTCCTGCTTGCTATTCGTCGCTGTCACCATGTGCCTCAGCCTCAGTTACTGCAGAGGTGAATGTAAATGGTTCCTGTGATGTCTATCCCTCCAGTTATCTTCTGACTTACAAAGGTGATGTCCCTTCATCCCTGGAGGTGCTTCAGCCTGTTGGCTACACCCAGAAGTACAGCATGATACAGCACAGGGCAGGCTTGCTGTCAGGACTGAGTTCATTCTCCACACTCACCTGAAACTTCTGCTCCGAGATGAAGTCTCGGTCTCGAAGGCTCATGAGGAAAGGAAACGGCTTGGTGATGGCACTTGCGATCTCCACCTTGTTTTCTTTGAAGTGCTTGAACATGAGCTGATAGTCATCTGACTCCTCTTCATTCTGGTCCTCTGGGATTGTCCTAGGGGACAGATTCCATGCAGAAGTAGATACTGGTTTACAAGATGCTACCAATGGCTGGATAATTACTGACATGAAGACTGGTCTGCTAATATAAAATTAAAATTTTAAACATCTCATTTAGTGATCAAGTTCTGGTGCTTTGAGTTTGATTTGCTCGGGACAGGGTTATCATCTGTAAGTCTGGCTTGCCTAAAAGTTACTATGTAGACAAGGCTATCCTCACACATAGATTTCACCTGCCTCTGCTGCCTGAGTGCTCAGATTTAAATTATGTTCCATCATGTCCAGTACTGTGATTAGTTTTAATTGTCAACCTGACACAATCTATAATCATCTTGGATTGTATGAGTCTTAATAAAGGATTGTCTAGATTAGGGTAATCTCTGGGTATTTCTGTCCAGGGTTGTCCGCATTATGCTAGTTGATATGGAAAGATCCAGTGCACTGTGGGTAGCACCAATCCCTAGGTAAAAGGAAATGGCTTGGTGGCATTAAGTGTAGGGAGCAAGTTGAACACTGACAGGCACGCTTGTACTCATTGCTCTCTGCTCTTGACTGTGGACATGACCAACTGCTTCAAGTTCCCACCTAGACTTTCCTGCAATGATGGCCTGTAACCTGGACCTGTTCTTTCTCCCCTAAGTTGCTTTGTGTCAGTGTATGCTATCACAGCAACAGAAATGAGACTGGGCTGGGCGTGGTGGCACACACCTTTAATCCCAGCACTCAGGAGGTAGAGGCAGGCGGATTTCTGAGTTTGAGGCCAGCCTGGTCTACAAAGTGAGTTCCAGAACAGCCAGGGCTATACAGAGAAACCCTGTCTCGAAAAAACCAAAAATAAAAAAAAAAAAGAAAGAAAGAAAGAAATGAAACTGGAACACAATCTATAGACCTCAGGGTAAATGGAAATGACATTAAAATAAAAAAGCAGAACCTCTTCTTCCAGCTCATTTGTAAAGGCAATGCAGTTGACCCAGGACTGAGACATGTGTGGCTCATGTGTGGTTCATCCATGGTTCCACATGCTTTCTTCTCTCCTCCTGGTTCCCTATCTCTTGCAGTAATGGAGTCTCGCACTTATTAACTACACTGCTGCTGCAATGCCTGACATCTCAGGTGGCCAGTTCTCTCTGTCCAGAGACAGTGTTTAGGGAGAAGATCCTCTGAGAACAAAAGGCCCAAGAAGCCCAATGACACATAGGAGTGTTTGTGTAATTGATCCCATTCTGGGTGGCAAATGGAAACCAATTATGATGTATGTTCATATGACAGAAGTGAGAAATCATCTGGGCATGGTCCAATGCCTGTCGTCACAGCATCCTACCTTCATGGCCAACATAGCGACTTCCTCTTTTTCACTTTACCTAGTGTTAGTATTGTTACAATATCTGCATATTTAGACATCAGAGGACAACTTTGAGGAGTTGGTTCTCTGTTTTCACTCTTGTATGGGTTCTGGGCATCAAACTCAGGTCCCAGTGCCTGGTCAGGACCTTTATCCACTGAGGCAACCTGTTGGCCCTTATCTAGTGACTTCAAGGTTTGCCTGGGCTATACAGTGAAACCTTGTCTCAAATAATGAAGAAATAAATCAATTTCTAAAACAAAAAAGGGGGGAAGGAGAGCTGGTGAGAAGATTCCATGGATAAATGTCCTCCCCTTATAGTTTAATGCCCTGAGTTCAATCCTGGGACCTACACAGTAGAAGAGAACCAACTCCTGCAAGAGGGGAAGGGAATGAGCAAAAATAGGGTATGTAAGTATGAAGATGCCATGCAGAGACCCATCATTTTCTTTTTTTTTTTTTTTTAAAGATTTATTTTATTAATATATGTAAGTACACTGTAGCTGTCTTCAGACACTCCAGAAGAGGGAGTCAGATCTTGTAGCGGATGGTTGTGAGCCACCATGTGGTTGCTGGGATTTGAACTCTGGACCTTCGGAAGAGCAGTCGGGTGCTCTTACCCACTGAGCCATCTCACCAGCCCGAGACCCATCATTTTCATGCTAACCTAAATAATTAACAAGAAAACTAAATCAAATAAATTGGGGCACATGTTTTCCTTTTGTTTATTTTAAATGTTTATATATTTTTTTAAATTTTCATACATGAATACTGTGTTTACATCGTTTCTCCTGCTCCCTTTTCTTTTCAATCCCCTCATGCCTTCCTTTCTCACTTTCTCTCAAAACCATCTCTAATTATTGTTTTATATATAAACACACACATATATACATAACACACATGCGCGCGCGCACACACACACACATACATACAACCTGCACTCCTATGCATGTGTGTTTAGGGCTGACCACTAAGCACTGGATAACCTAACAGAGGGTTCATTCCTGGAGAATACTGGTTGATTTTCTCTTTGTTAACAGCCATTAATAGCTATGGCTCTTCATCTAGGAATGGAGTCTGGTGAGATTTCTCCCATCCACATCAGCACATCCCCTCCTGCTGCCACTGAAGATGTGTCTTTTTTTTAAGCACTTAAAATGCCAATACCTACATGCTAAGCAGTTGAGAATGGTGCCTCTCAGGGTATAGCCTGACGACCCCTGCTCAAGACTCTTTCAGATGCCAAAAAGAACAAACTATTCTCAGAACAATCCTGAAATACCATCTGCCCCTTTTCTCTTTCCTCTGCCCAAAAATGTTGGGTGATATTCACAGGTGCCTGTGGGCTGTGGCATCGCAGCAGACTGAACTCAGAGATAAACAGGGCATCTGTGACTTTGACCAAGCAGGAAAGTAAGGACATTTGTGAGAAGCTAAAGCAAGATTGTATCTTCCCCTTTAATTTTATTTTAGAAAATCTTGTTATTTTTCATTAGGATGCACACTTGTGATAATGATGAACTCTTTGGTACTACTTTTAATGGATAAATATTCTAAATGCCTGAAGCTGTAACTTATAATTAATGGTAAATCTCATTAAATTTAACACCAAGAGATAGCTTTTGGGGTTCTCCATAATTCTTTTAAAAGAGGTGTGGTTATGCACACCTTTTTTTTTTTTTTTTTTTTTTTCTTTCCATTTTTTATTAGGTATTTAGCTCATTTACATTTCCAATGCTATACCAAAAGTCCCCCCCATACCCACCCACCCCCACTCCCCTACCCGCCCACTCCCCCTTTTTGGCCCTGGCGTTCCCCTGTTCTGGGGCATATAAAGTTTGTGTGTCCAATGGGCCTCTCTTTCCAGTGATGGCCGACTAGGTCATCTTTTGATACATATGCAGCTAGAGTCAAGAGCTCCGGGGTACTGGTTAGTTCATAATGTTGATCCACCTATAGGGTTGCAGATCCCTTTAGCTCCTTGGGTACTTTCTCTAGCTCCTCCATTGGGAGCCCTGTGATCCGTCCATTAGCTGACTGTGGGCATCCACTTCTGTGTTTGCTAGGCCCCGGCATAGTCTCACAAGAGACAGCTACATCTGGGTCCTTTCGATAAAATCTTGCTAGTGTATGCAATGGTGTCAGCGTTTGGATGCTGATTATGGGGTGGATCCCTGGATAAGGCAGTCTCTACATGGTCCACCCTTTAATCTCAGCTCCAAACTTTGTCTCTGTAACTCCTTCCAAGGGTGTTTTGTTCCCACTTCTAAGGAGGGGCATAGTGTCTACACTTCAGTCTTCATTTTTCTTGAGTTTCATGTGTTTAGGAAATTGTATCTTATATCTTGGGTATCCTAGGTTTTGGGCTAATATCCACTTATCAGTGAGTACATATTGTGTGAGTTCCTTTGTGAATGTGTTACCTCACTCAGGATGATGCCCTCCAGGTCCATCCATTTGGCTAGGAATTTCATAAATTCATTCTTTTTAATAGCTGAGTAGTACTCCATTGTGTAGATGTACCACATTTTCTGTATCCATTCCTCTGTTGAGGGGCATCTGGGTTCTTTCCAGCTTCTGGCTATTATAAATAATGCTGCTATGAACATAGTGGAGCATGTGTCCTTCTTACCAGTTGGGGCATCTTCTGGATATATGCCCAAGAGAGGTATTGCTGGATCCTCCGGTAGTACTATGTCCAATTTTCTGAGGAACCGCCAGACGGATTTCCAGAGTGGTTGTACAAGCCTGCAATCCCACCAACAATGGAGGAGTGTTCCTCTTTCTCCACATCCACGCCAGCATCTGCTGTCACCTGAATTTTTGATCTTAGACATTCTGACTGGTGTGAGGTGGAATCTCAGGGTTGTTTTGATTTGCATTTCCCTGATGATTAAGGATGTTGAACATTTTTTCAGGTGCTTCTCTGCCATTCTGTATTCCTCAGGTGAGAATTCTTTGTTCAGTTCTGAGCCCCATTTTTTAATGGGGTTGTTTGATTTTCTGAAGTCCACCTTCTTGAGTTCTTTATATATGTTGGATATTAGTCCCCTATCTGATTTAGGATAGGTAAAGATCCTTTCCCAATCTGTTGGTGGTCTCTTTGTCTTATTGACGGTGTCTTTTGCCTTGCAGAAACTTTGGAGTTTCATTAGGTCCCATTTGTCAATTCTCGATCTTACAGCACAAGCCATTGCTGTTCTGTTCAGGAATTTTTCCCCTGTGCCCATATCTTCAAGGCTTTTCCCCACTTTCTCCTCTATAAGTTTCAGTGTCTCTGGTTTTATGTGAAGTTCTTTGATCCATTTAGATTTGACCTTAGTACAAGGAGATAAGTATGGATCGATTCGCATTCTTCTACATGATAACAACCAGTTGTGCCAGCACCATTTGTTGAAAATGCTGTCTTTCTTCCACTGGATGGTTTTAGCTCCCTTGTCGAAGATCAAGTGACCATAGGTGTGTGGGTTCATTTCTGGGTCTTCAATTCTATTCCATTGGTCTACTTGTCTGTCTCTATACCAGTACCATGCAGTTTTTACCACAATTGCTCTGTAGTAAAGCTTTAGGTCCGGCATGGTGATTCCACCAGAGGTTCTTTTATCCTTGAGAAGAGTTTTTGCTATCCTAGGTTTTTTGTTATTCCAGATGAATTTGCAAATTGCTCCTTCTAATTCATTGAAGAATTGAGTTGGAATTTTGATGGGGATTGCATTGAATCTGTAGATTGCTTTTGGCAAGATAGCCATTTTTACAATATTGATCCTGCCAATCCATGAGCATGGGAGATCTTTCCATCTTCTGAGATCTTCTTTAATTTCTTTCTTCAGAGACTTGAAGTTTTTATCATACAGATCTTTCACTTCCTTAGTTAGAGTCACGCCGAGATATTTTATATTATTTGTGACTATTGAGAAGGGTGTTGTTTCCCTAATTTCTTTCTCAGCCTGTTTATTCTTTGTGTAGAGAAAGGCCATTGACTTGTTTGAGTTAATTTTATATCCAGCTACTTCACCGAAGCTGTTTATCAGGTTTAGGAGTTCTCTGGTGGAATTTTTAGGGTCACTTATATATACTATCATATCATCTGCAAAAAGTGATATTTTGACTTCCTCTTTTCCAATTTGTATCCCCTTGATCTCCTTTTGTTGTCGAATTGCTCTGGCTAATACTTCAAGTACTATGTTGAAAAGGTAGGGAGAAAGTGGGCAGCCTTGTCTAGTCCCTGATTTTAGTGGGATTGCTTCCAGCTTCTCTCCATTTACTTTGATGTTGGCTACTGGTTTGCTGTAGATTGCTTTTATCATGTTTAGGTATGGGCCTTGAATTCCTGATCTTTCCAGAACTTTTATCATGAATGGGTGTTGGATCTTGTCAAATGCTTTTTCTGCATCCAACGAGATGATCATGTGGTTTTTGTCTTTGAGTTTGTTTATATAGTGGATTACATTGATGGATTTTCGTAT
This sequence comes from Mus musculus, assembly GCF_000001635.26. Lineage (NCBI taxonomy): Eukaryota > Metazoa > Chordata > Mammalia > Rodentia > Muridae > Mus > Mus musculus. The sequence continues at coordinate 48,496 of NT_166281.1, read as the reverse complement.
ATTAAACCATCCCTGCATTCCTGGAATAAAACCTACTTGGTCAGGATGGATGATTGCTTTAATGTGATCTTGGATTCGGTTAGCGAGAATTTTATTGAGGATTTTTGCATCGATATTCATAAGAGAAATTGGTCTGAAGTTCTCTATCTTTGTTGGATCTTTCTGTGGTTTAGGTATCAGAGTAATAGTGGCTTCATAAAATGAGTTGGGTAGAGTACTTTCTACTTCTATCTTGTGAAAAAGTTTGTGCAGAACTGGAATTAGATCTTCTTTGAAGGTCTGATAGAACTCTGCACTAAACCCGTCTGGTCCTGGGCTTTTTTTGGCTGGGAGACTATTTATAACTGCTTCTATTTCTTTAGGGGATATGGGACTGTTTAGAAGGTCAACTTGATCCTGATTCAATTTTGGTACCTGGTATCTGTCCAGAAATTTGTCCATTTCGTCCAGGTTTTCCAGTTTTGTTGAGTATAGCCTTTTGTAGAAGGATCTGATGGTGTTTTGGATTTCTTCAGGATCTGTTGTTATGTCTCCCTTTTCAGTTCTGATTTTGTTAATTAGGATTTTGTCTCTGTGCCCTCTAGTGAGTCTAGCTAAGGGTTTATCTATCTTGTTGATTTTCTCAAAGAACCAACTCCTCGTTTGGTTAATTCTTTGAATAGTTCTTCTTGTTTCCACTTGGTTGATTTCACCCCTGAGTTTGATTATTTCCTGCCGTCTACTCCTCTTGGGTGAATTTGCTTCCTTTTTTTCTAGAGCTTTTAGATGTGTTGTCAAGCTGCTAGTATGTGCTCTCTCCCGTTTCTTCATGGAGGCACTCAGAGCTATGAGTTTCCCTCTTAGAAATGCTTTCATTGTGTCCCAAAGGTTTGGGTACGTTGTGGCTTCATTTTCATTAAACTCTAAAAAGTCTTTAATTTCTTTCTTTATTCCTTCCTTGACCAAGGTATCATTGAGAAGAGTGTTGTTCAGTTTCCACGTGAGTGTTGGCTTTCTGTTATTTTTTTTGTTATTGAAGATCAGCCTTAGTGCATGGTGATCTGATAGGATACATGGGACAATTTCAATATTTTTGAATCTGTTGAGGCCTGTTTTGTGGCCTATTATGTGGTCAATTTTGGAGAAGGTACCATGAGGTGCTGAGAAGAAGGTATATCCTTTTGTTTTAGGATAAAATGTTCTGTAGATATCTGTCAGATCCATTTGTTTCATCACTTCTGTTAGTTTCAGTGTGTCCCTGTTTAGTTTCTGTTTCCATGATCTGTCCATTGGTGAAAGTGGTGTGTTGAAGTCTCCCACTATTATTGTGTGAGGTGCAATGTGTGCTTTGAGCTTTACTAAAGTTTCTTTAATGAATGTGGCTGCCCTTGTATTTGGCGCATAGATATTCAGAATTGAGAGTTCCTCTTGGAGGATTTTACCTTTGATGAGAACAAAGTGCCCCTCCTTGTCTTTTTTGATGACTTTGGGTTGGAAGTCAATCTTATCAGATATTAGGATGGCTACTCCAGCTTGTTTCTTCATACCATTTGCTTGGAAAATTGTTTTCCAGCCTTTTATTCTGAGGTAGTGTCTATCTTTTTCTCTGAGATGTGTCTCCTGTAAACAGCAAAATGTTGGGTCTTGTTTGTGTAGCCAGTTTGTTAGTCTATGTCTTTTTATTGGGGAGTTGAGACCATTGATGTTAAGAGATATTAAGGAAAAGTAATTGTTGCTTCCTGTTATTTTTGTTGTTAAAGTTGGCATTCTGTTCTTGTGGCTGTCTTCTTTTAGGTTTGTTGAGGGATTACCTTCTTGTTTTTTCTAGGGCATTGTTCCCGTTCTTGTATTGGTTTTTTTCTGTTATTACCCTTTGAAGGGCTGGATTCGTGGAGAGATAATGTGAGAATTTGGTTTTGTCGTGGAATACTTTGGTTTCTCCATCTATGGTAATTGAGAGTTTGGCAGGGTATAGTAGCCTGGGCTGGAATTTGTGTTCTTTTAGTGTCTGTATAACATCTGTCCAGGCTCTTCTGGCTTTCATAGTCTCTGGTGAAAAATCTGGTGTAATTCTGATAGGCTTGCCTTTGTATGTTACTTGACCTTTTTCCCTTACCGCTTTTAGTATTCTATCTTTATTTAGTGCATTTGTTGTTCTGATTATTATGTGTCGGGAGGAATTTCTTTTCTGGTCCAGTCTATTTGGAGTTCTGTAGGCTTCTTGTATGTTCATAGGTATCTCTTTCTTTATATTTGGGAAGTTTTCTTCAATAATTTTGTTGAAGATGTTTGCTGGCCCTTTAAGTTGAAAATCTTCATTCTCATCCACTCCTATTATCCGTAGGTTTGGTCTTCTCATTGTGTCCTGGATTTCCTGGATATTTTGAGTTAGGATCTTTTTGCATTTTCCATTTTCTTTGATTGTTGTGCCGATGTTCTCTATGGAATCTTCTGCACCTGAGATTCTCTCTTCCATCTCTTGTATTCTGTTGCTGATGCTCAAATCTATGGTTCCAGATTTCTTTCCTAGGGTTTCTATCTCCAGTGTTGCCTCACTTTGAGTTTTCTTTATTGTTTCTACTTCCCTTTTTAGGTCTAGTATGGTTTTGTTCATTTCCATCACCTGTTTGTATGTTTTTTCCTCTTTTTCTGTAAGGACTTCTACCTGTTTGATTGTGTTTTCCTGTTTTTCTTTAAGGACTTGTAACTCTTTAGCAGTGTTCTCCTGTATTTCTTTAAGTGATTTATTAAAGTCCTTCTTGATGTCCTCTACCATCATCATGAGATATGCTTTTAAATCTAGGTCTAGGTTTTCGGGTGTGTTGGGGTGCCCTGGACTGGGCGAAGTGGGAGTACTGGGTTCTGATGATGGTGAGTGGTCTTGGTTCCTGTTAGTAGGATTCCTCCGTTTACCTTTCGCCATCTGGTAATCTCTGGAGTTAGTAGTTATAGTTGACTCTGTTTAGAGATTGTTCTTCTGGTGATTCTGTTACCGTCTCTCAGCAGACCTGGGAGACAGATTCTCTCCTCTGAGTTTCAGTGCTCAGAGCACTCTCTGCTGGCAAGCTCTCTTACAGGGAAGGTGTGCAGATATCTTGTTTTTGGACCTCCTCCTGGTCGAAGAAGAAGGCCCAAAACAGGGCCTCTCTCAGAAGCTGTGTTGCTTTGGCAGTTCCCAGAAGCTGTCAGCTTCTGTGGTGCAGACTCTCACCTGTGCAGACTAAAATCCTAAGTTCCAGGGAGTCCTGGAACCAAGATGGTGACCGCTGCTCCTGAGGCCGAGGCCGTCTCCCGAGCCAGGCGGACACCTGTCCTCTGGTCCGGATGGTGGCCGGTTATCTGCGGCCCGCCCAGGCTGCTGCCTCAGCGGCTCTGTGCTTCCGCCCGTCCCAGAAGCTGTCCGGTTCTCTGGTGCACCCTCTAACCTGTTCAGACTAATTTCCTAGGTCCCGCGGAGTCCCGGAACCCAGATGGCGACCGCTGCTGCTGAGGCTGAGGTCGCCTCCCAAGCCAGGCGGACACCTGTCCTCTGGTCCGGATGGTGGCCGGTTGTCTGCGGCCCGCCCAGGCTGCTGCCTCAGCGGCTCTGTGCTTCTGCCCGTCCCAGAAGCTGTCAGGTTCTCTGGCGCACCCTCTAACCTGTTCAGACTAATTTCCTAAGTTCTGCTGAGTCCCGGAACCAAGATGGCGACTGCTGCTGCTGAGGCTGAGGCCGCCTCCCAAGCCAGGCGGACACCTGTCCTCTGGTCCGGATGGTGGCCGGTTATCTGCGGCCCGCCCAGGCTGCTGCCTCAGCGGCTCTGTGCTTCCGCCCGTCCCAGAAGCTGTCCGGTTCTCTGGTGCACCCTCTAACCTGTTCAGACTAATTTCCTAGGTCCCGCGGAGTCCCGGAACCCAGATGGCGACCGCTGCTGCTGAGGCTGAGGTCGCCTCCCAAGCCAGGCGGACACCTGTCCTCTGGTCCGGATGGTGGCCGGTTATCTGCGGCCCGCCCAGGCTGCTGCCTCAGCGGCTCTGTGCTTCCGCCCGTCCCAGAAGCTGTCCAGTTCTCTGGTGCACCCTCTAACCTGTTCAGACTAATTTCCTAGGTCCCGCGGAGTCCCGGAACCAAGATGGCGACCGCTGCTGCTGAGGCTGAGGTCGCCTCCCAAGCCAGGCGGACACCTGTCCTCTGGTCCGGATGGTGGCCGGTTATCTGCGGCCCGCCCAGGCTGCTGCCTCAGCGGCTCTGTGCTTCCGCCCGTCCCAGAAGCTGTCCGGTTCTCTGGTGCACCCTCTAACCTGTTCAGACTAATTTCCTAGGTCCCGCGGAGTCCCGGAACCCAGATGGCGACCGCTGCTGCTGAGGCTGAGGTCGCCTCCCAAGCCAGGCGGACACCTGTCCTCTGGTCCGGATGGTGGCCGGTTGTCTGCGGCCCGCCCAGGCTGCTGCCTCAGCGGCTCTGTGCTTCTGCCCGTCCCAGAAGCTGTCAGGTTCTCTGGCGCACCCTCTAACCTGTTCAGACTAATTTCCTAAGTTCTGCTGAGTCCCGGAACCAAGATGGCGACTGCTGCTGCTGAGGCTGAGGCCGCCTCCCCGCAGTATATTTTCAAATAATTTCAAACAGCACTTGACGACTGAATTTTTCCCTTTTCTTGTCCTGCTAAGATTTTTGTTCCTTCTGGTCAAAATTGGAATGCTGCTGCTGTCTTTGTAATTAGAGCTGTGATGTCTGGTTGGATGAAGGTTGAGAAACGATCCTGTCTCCCAACGGAAGGATCGGTTATGCACACCTTTAATCACAGCTCTTCGGAGGCAGAGGCAGGAGGCAGGAGGATCTCCATGAATTCAAGGCCAGCCTGGTCTATATAGCAAGTTCCAGACTAGTCAGGACTACACAACAAACAAACACAAAGAATATCAAAGTTATCTGTTACCAAAAAAATCTTGAGAGGGTCTTTTTTTTAAAGAACCTAAAATTTATAAGTAGTAACATATAAAAATATACAATAATTTTTATTTTAAACTTAAGGAGGCTGGCTATGTATATGTGCTTGCTCGTGTGTATGTGCCTGGCATATGCCTGGGCAAGGAGTCCAGTTGCTCTCCACCTTATGTTTTGAGATGGGGTCTCTCACTGAACCCGGATATCATTAGTTCAGCCAGATTAGCTGGCCAGTCATCTCCGGGGATCCAACTGTCTATATTTCCCTAATTCTGGAGTTAAAAACACACACCACTACACCCTGGTTTCATGTGGAATCTGAAATGAACTCCCCATAAAATCTGAGTTGGAACTAAATTATTTCACAGACGGTAAATTCAAATACTGCAGTTTCACATGTGATGCACTGATCCAACTAGAAAATGCAGCAAATTAGTCAGAAATACAAAAGTGCCAAAGTGTCAAAACTAAACTACAAATGCCATGAAGTAATAAGCAGCGAACATGCTCACACACTGTTTAGAAAAAACAGAGACAATATATGAAAGTTTCTCCAAAAATCATTCTCAAGAGAATCCCCAGAATTGATCCCCAGTACTGCAAAAAAGAAAAACAAAATGAGACAACAAAAAAATAGGTAAAGGAATTCAAGAAAGAGAGAGAGAGAGAGAGAGAGAGAGAGAGAGAGAGAGAGAGAGAGAGAGAAAGAAACGAAGGAAGAAAGAATCATAAAATGTTTTACTAAAACCAAAAGGGCATAAAAAGAAAGGAAAGCCAAAAAAAAAAAAGAGTAAAATGAAAATATTTACAAACATGGTAGGTATTTCTCTGTGTCCATAATGAGTCAAAATGTGGATAATTTAATAATAGCACAATTATAAAACAGAGTACGTTTAAAAACTGTAACTAATGTAAATAAAAGAGGGTCTGGGAGGATGGCTCAGCTGATACAGGCCTTGCCACCAAGTCTCTGGATATGAGCTTGCTCCCCTAAGAACTAACTACATGGTAGTAGGAGAGAGCCAACTCCCCAAAGTTGTCCTCTGATCTCAAAAGACACATTGTGGCACCTGCACACATACAATAAATAAATGAATGTAATGTTTTTTAATGGGGTAAGACAAGCAAAAGTGTGACCCTTTCTCCTACACTAAAAAAGCACTGAAGTCTAAAAATTATTAAATCTGAAACACAGCAAAGGCAGTGGCTAAGGGGAAACATACAGCTTTGTATATGTCGGAAGCTAAGGGAGGCATAAATGAACAATCTTATGAGGAGTGATTTCATCCCAATGAAGACAAAGATTCAATGAAATTAAAGTAGAAATCCATAGAATTAAAAGAAGTGGGCATTATGCTCACATCCTTTGGAAAGATCAATACATTATTAAATCTCTACTCAGGCTAGCGAAGGTAAGACAGACACATGCTATGAATTCCACAGACAGTGCAAAGGTAGCAAAGATTAATGCAGCCATCCCTATGCCTGTCAGATTGATAACCACAACAAAAATGTCTTCAAAGACAGAAACTGCAAACACTCAGAGACAGATACCTCCACCTACTTATATGAAAGGCACTGAGCCAGTGATTAACCACGCTATTTATTCCCAAAAGACACAGCACACTGCTGGTATCACTAGTGGACTTGACCAAATGTCACAGGAGAAATGGTGCTTTCTTAGGACATCTGCAGGAGCAGAAGTAGCCCTGACTGAGTCCCTGTTGGGGGCATCACAACTTCCTCTCATCTTTTCTATTTTTATTTTGAATTATGTATGCATGAGTCTGTCTCAGTGTGCTTCCTGCATGCAAGTACAGTGTCCATGGAAGGCAGAAAAGGCTGTCTGATCTGGAGTTGGCATGAGATGCAGTTGGAAGCCCTAGGATAGTTGCTGGGGACCCAACCCATGCCCACTACTAGGGCAATACGAGTGCTTAAACCTGGGCCATCTCTCCTATTGTGTGTGTGTGTGTGTGTGTGTGAGAGAGAGAGAGAGAGAGAGAGAGAGAGAGAGAGAGAGAGAGAGAGAAAGAAAGAGAGAAAGAGAGCGACAGAGACAGAGACAGAGAGACAGAGAATTTGCATCCATTTCTAACCTGCTCAGTAACCAACAGGAACAGAAAGGGTTAAGAGCATCACCCACTCCCCACCTGCTCACCTTTCACTTCCTCCCTCTGAGCTAGGAAACTATGGGGACCTGACCTAAGTAGGACTTGTGGGCTCAGGCCAGAGCTGTCTTCAACCACAAGAGTGGGGAGATCAGCAATTGAGAGGATCAGGTTTGAACTTACTCTTAATGATCTTTCTTGGACAGAGCTGTCCTTTAGAGTGAGCGTTAGAAAGAGAAGAGAGGTCAGAAGTCACAATGAACCAGCCACTCCTACAGGAGCTCACAGGAAGTCCACACAGCACCAGACAAGCTCTGGGACAGAAGCAAGGAAATGAAGCGGAGTATGGAGTTAGGGCGACCATAGAACTCTCTGACAGCTAGCCTACTGCAGAGAAGGCTGCTGTAGTGGCTACTCCTGGTTGTCAACTTGACAATATTTGGAATGAACTACAATCCGTAATTGGAAGGCTCACCAGTGACCCTTATCTGGAGGCTTGGAGATCCTTATCTGGATCTTGGTTTGAAGATCTTGAGCCATAGTGGCTATGGATTCCAGAAGATTGAATGTCCAAGTTTAAGGAACACACCTTTAATCTGGGCTTTTCCTTTCATCTGGGATTAAAGGTGTGGTGGAACACACCTTTAATCTGGGCTACACCTTCTGCTGCAGACAATATAAGGACACTGGAAGAAGGGAGTCTAGCTCTTGCTCTTGCTTCTTCGCCTGCTTGCTGCATGAGACTGAGTAACTGCTAGATCCTTGGACTTCCATTCACAACTGTGACTGAACCATTGTTGGGAATTGGGCTGCTGACTGTAAGTCATCAATAAATTCCTTTACTATCTAGAGACTATCCATAGTTCTGTGACTCTAGAGAACCCTGACTAATACAGAATTTGGTATCAGAAGTGGTTCTACAGTAACAGAAGTACAAGGATGAATCTTTTAAAATACTGGAATTGGCTTGTTGATCCACCAGCACTTTTTTTTTTTCTTTCCATTTTTTATTAGGTGTTTAGCTCATTTACATTTCCAATGCTATACCAAAAGTCCCCCATACCCACCCACCCCCATTCCCCTACCCGCCCACTCCCCCTTTTTGGCCCTGGCGTTCCCCTGTTCTAGGGCATATAAAGTTTGTGTGTCCAATGGGCCTCTCTTTCCAGTGATGGCCGACTAGGCCATCTTTTGATACATATGCAGCTAGAGTCAAGAGCTCCGGGGTACTGGTTAGTTCATAATGTTGATCCACCTATAGGGTTGCAGATCCCTTTAGCTCCTTGGGTACTTTCTCTAGCTCCTCCATTGGGAGCCCTGTGATCCATCCATTAGCTGACTGTGGGCATCCACTTCTGTGTTTGCTAGGCCCCGGCATAGTCTCACAAGAGACAGCTACATCTGGGTCCTTTCGATAAAATCTTGCTAGTGTATGCAATGGTGTCAGCGTTTGGATGCTGATTATGGGGTGGATCCCTGGATAAGGCAGTCTCTACATGGTCCATCCTTTCATCTCAGCTCCAAACTTTGTCTGTGTAACTCCTTCCAAGGGTGTTTTGTTCCCACTTCTAAGGAGGGGCATAGTGTCCCCAGATTCTCTCCCTCCTGGGAGCTCAGAGAATTTTGAAGACCCATGGTTGAAACTATATTCCGAACTTAAAGAAGCTAATGCCCTTGATTTTCTTAATGAATTAGGTGATTCAGTGCACAAAGCTTTCTAAAAGATGGGGAAAAATCGGAAAATGATTTTACTGGCTGGCTGCTCTTAGTATCTGTGGAAAAAATGATGAATGAAAGGAAGGAGTTGTGTGATAAAATCAAAAGGCTCCAGACACAAGTAAATGATCTAAAAGTTGCAAAGTGTGTCCTTGAGGAGAATCTTCTCTCTTGTAGCAATAGAGCTCAAGTTGCAGAAAATCAAACGGAAACTCTCATTATAAGATTGGCTGAACTACAGCGAAAATTCAAGTCTCAGCCCCAGAGTGTGTTGACAGTTAAAGTAGGGGCTCTAATTGGCAAAGAATGGGATCCTACAACATGGGACGGGGATGTGTGGGAAGACCATATTGAAGCTGAGAATTTTGAATCTTCAGAATCTCAAGGGTTTTCCCCACCTGAGGAAGTAGTACCCTCACAGCCCCACCCCTTGAAATAATGCCTTCCCCACATGAGGAAATTAATTTTGTAGAGTCTGATAAACCAGCAATGACTTTCACTACTGATGTTTCTCAAGGCCCACCAATAGTTTCTTCTAGACCTGTAACCAGACTCAAAGCAAAACAGGCTCCTAGAGGGGAGGTAGAAAGTGTAGTCCATGAGGAAATTCGCTACACTACTAAGGAGCTTAATGAGTTTGCTAATTCATTCAAGCAGAAACCTGGTGAATATGTGTGGGAATGGATTTTAAGGGTGTGGGATAAGGGTGGAAGGAACATAAAATTAGAGCAGGCTGAGTTTATTGACATGGGTCCTCTGAATAAAGATTCTAGGTTTAATATGGAAGCTCGCATAGTTAAAAAAGGTGTCAAAAGTTTGTTTGAATGGTTGGCTGAGGTGTTTATCAAAAGATGGCCTACTGGAAATGACTTGGAGATGCCTGATATTCCGTGGCTTAGTGTTGATGAAGGGATTTTAAGACTTAGGGAAATTGCAATGCTAGAGTGGATATATTGTGTAAAGCATAATTGTCTACAATGGGAAGGTCCAGAAGATATGCCTTTCACCAGGTCTATAAGACGCAAATTGGTGAGAGGGGCACCAGCACATTTGAAGGGTTTTGTTCTTTCCCTTTTCCTTGTGCCAGATCTTAGCATTGGAGATGCTTCTGCTCAATTAGATGAATTAAATTCACTGGGTTTAGTTGGATTCGAGGTAACAAGGGCCAGGTGGCAGCATTGAATCGCCGGAGACAAGGTGATTCTAGTTATTATAATGGACAGCGTAGACAAAAGAATGTTTATAATAACATACCCAGTAATGGTCAGCACAGGAGAGGTGAAATTTATAATGGCATGACTCGGTTGGACCTTTGGTACTGGCTAACCAATCATGGTGTTTCCAGGAATGAAATACATAGGAAGCTTACTGCATATTTGTTTGATCTGTATAAGCAGAAAAATTCTCAAACAAATGAAAGAAAGGCTACATTAGATCGTGGTAAACAGCCAAATGAAAGAAAGGCTACATTAGATCGTGGTAAACAGCAATCTCGGCCAGTGAATCAATTTCCAGATGAGACAGCTTGCAGATCCAGAACCCCTTGAATGAAGGGGTGGCCAGGTTCTGCTGAGGAAGGATCTTGATAAGACACTCAAAGGTTTTGCTGTTACCCTTTCTCCAGTTCTTCCCCAGAGGGACCTACGGACTTTTACAAGGGTAGCTGTACACTGGGGAAAAGGAAATAATCAGACTTTTCGGGGTCTGCTGGATACTGGTTCTGACTTGACACTGATCCCAGGTGATCCCAAGAAACATTGTGGCCCTCCAGTTAAAGTAGGGGCTTATGGAGGGCAGGTGATTAATGGAGTTTTGACTGATGTCCGACTCACAGTAGGTCCAGTAAGTCCCCGGACACATCCTGTGGTGATTTCCCCAGTTCCAGAATGTATAATTGGGATAGATATACTCAGAAATTGGCAGAATTCTCATATTGGTTCCCTGAACTGTAGAGTGAGGGCTATGATGGTTGGAAAGGCCAAATGGAAGCCTTTAGAGTTGCCTCTGCCAAAGAAAATGTACAACCGAGTCATGCCATTATAAATTTCACCTCTCCTGTGCTGACCATTACTGGGTATGTTATTATAAACATTCTTTTGTCTCCGCTGTCCATTATAATAACTAGAATCACCTTGTCTCCGGCGATTCAATGCTGCCACCTGGCCCTTGTTACCTTGGAATCCAACTAAACCCAGTTCTTCTTTTCCTTATGAGATCACTGTCTCAAATATCTGTGGGCCTTGGACCCAGCCCGGGCGGCCCTAGTAACACATTTAAAGGCAGATCTTAGCAGAGACAAGGGACAAGAGAGAATGGGACTTACCTGCTGCTGAGTTCATTGTTGCCTCCTGCCATCCCCTACACAGACTGCAAGGGACCCTGAACTGGATTCAGGGTAGACCGAACCCCCTCTGAGTCTCTGGGAAGCCCAGAGAGAACTCCTTCAGGGGCCTCCAAAGAGGAGAAAAAGGAAAGAGAAATTGCCTAACTATGACAACACTGCACTAAAGCACTGCCCTCCACCCCCAGTCTCTGCCCCAGAGGGGAGGAGCAAAGACAGCCCAAGTCCCCAGAAACCTGGGACTCCTGCTGCCTTCTAAGGAAAGAAGGTGGAAGGGTCTGTTTCAGCGAAGGGCTCAGAGCTGTCTAAGGCCAGCTGGCTGGTTAGGATAGGAAGGAAGTGGTCCCTTAACCCTAAGCAGGGGCGGTGCCTGGAAAGACCAGGAAGAGTTAGATTGTCTGCAGTCTCCCAGACTTGGAACTGTCCTGGCACCCTAGTAAGTCAGAACCAGAGAAGCTGGGATCTGATAATTGAGCAGCAGAGTAGGAAAAGTCGGGTGTGGCTTCATAAAGTTTTTGAAGCTTCTGAAGGTAGCTAGAGCAAGAGACCGCCCCCAACCCCGCCCACACACCTCCAACCAACCAAAGGCAAGTGCAGAGAATCCAGGCAGAGCTGCTTGCTAAGGTGTGACACTGACAGCGAGGCAACACAGGGCTTCAGCAATTTCACCATGGTCTTGAGAACAAGAGGCATCTCACAGAATTCGGAAGTGGATCACAGCCGAGGCTATAGCCAGTCGGGGACAGTATCATTTTTGAAGAATGGGTGCCTTACATTTACTCTGCACAACTGTTGCTCTTATCTGGAATGCTCATTCTCATTCTGTAAGTTAGAAAACCAGCCTGAAGTGGAAAGGTAAAGAAAAAGGAGTAAAGATGCAAATAAAACAAAAGCAACCAACAGAAGCCTGGAAATAACAGGCAAAACAGAGGCAGAGACAAGGTGGCTAGGGACGAGGGCCTGTCCAGGGCTCCAGGCTCAGACCTCTGCTGAAGAGGTACAAATTACTGACCTGCAGGAACAGGTCCCAAGAGTACAGGGATGCAAACAAAGCCATACACCAAAAAAAGTACACTTTATGTCTTCATTTATCTGGCATTTCTGCGCCGGTCAAACTTAGCTGTGTAACCGATGATCTGTGGTTCTCTGGGGCTGGAATCTGAGAGGGGGTTTTCTGCCAAGAACAAGGGGATTTTAGGAGGGCAGAGGACTTGGCCTGTGTGATCACTGTGGCATGATTATATTTGGTAAAGTTCACCAAAATCATCACTTTAGGTAAATGCATCTTTAAAACTGTGTTAAACGTATAAGTCTAATGAGCTCTCACGTGGTGTGAAATACCAGGTGAGGTTTTACCATCATTACTGTAGTCCTAGTATGTGTGACTCCAAATGAAATCTTTGCCCTTATTCATATCTGTCTGATGTAATAACTTTTCTTGCTTTAGAGGTTTCTCGAGGGTAGGGTAATTTTCTGACACATAAGCATGCTTGTGATTCTCGTGCAGACTCACACACAAACACACACACACACACAAACACACACACACACACACACACACACACACAAGCATTAATGCACACTCAGTCCCCATCCCTGGGACACTCTGGGCCAAGCCTACTGTTCTAACTGTACTTGGCTGCAAATTCTACCGTCGGTGTCTCCATAGGAAGTACAGAGAAGCTCTGTCCTGTGTGGGCTAGCCTTGGTTCAAATCTAAAGTCCCAGAGGCCTCGTGGGTATCCTGGGGGTGGGGAATTGGGGTGTCTTGTGGATCAAATACATTTGGGAAATATTAGACGGGGTTACATAGAACTCTTCTCAGTTGAACACTCAGAGACCCTAGCTCAGACTCTTTTGAGAGTCACTTGGTTGCCTTTTGTTTTATTTCAATTTTCTCACATAGTGATCCTGACAAATTCTAGACATCTCAAAGATGCCAGCTCTGGTTGTTGTTGTTGTTGTTAATTTAATAACTTCTAGCAATTTTTTTCAGGATAACCTTCACCCCAATGCAGTTTGAGAACACTTCCTAAAGGTTACAATGAGACCACTGGGGGAATAGATTCCCAGGTTAGGAAGGGGACAGTGGACACACCCTTCCCATGTTCTCCAGTGTTAATCCTTTGCCTCCCTGCCTCTCACTCCACTCCAGGCAGATCTGGATTCCCAGCAAATGCCCTTGAAACCCATAATGCTAACCACGCTGGGGAACCGCACAAGGCAGGGGTGGAGGAGTGGAGGGCAGAATTGGCACGGCCAGCTGGCTTCCTGCTCAGTGTGCTGAGATCACTTTCCTTTTTCTTTTCTTGAAGCCTGACTCCCCGCGGGACTTCCAAGGCAGCATAACTTCGGGTCCAGACTGGGCTGTCAGGCTTTTCCAGGAAGGATCCAGGAACCCCTTAACTAATCCAGGCAGTGACCTGGGAGAACTCGGGAGAACCCGTGGCAGCCCCAAGCATCCAGGTGCGTTCTGCTCTTGGGCTCTGCAACTAGATTCCTGATTCTTGGGGTCAGCTTTTGTCTGCTGTACCCTAGACTCCCCAGGTTCTCTCTTTGCTAAGTAATCTTGTCCAGAGACTCGAGCATGGCTCCGGATCCTGGCTCGGACCCTGGAGTGGATGTGGATAAGAGGGAGGAAGGGGAGGGAAGGGGAGGGGAGGGGAGGGGAGGGGAGGGGAGGAGAGGGGAGGGCAGTGAGGGCTTATACACACAACTCTTTTTCTGAAACAGACTTTGGGGACCTTGTCCAGTGCCTATTCCCGAGGTTGGACCTTGCAAGTGTCCACGGTGGGCGGTGCCGTTATCATCTTCCAACACTTGCCTAATTATGGAGCTATTGGGAAAGAAAGTAAGGGGTGCCCTTACTTCTCTCTAGCGGGGGTATGGATGGTTTTTGTATGTTTGCTTTGTTTTGGTTTTAGTCCATGGTCATTTCACTGAAATACATTACTGTGCGTGAAAATTCAAGGGAAATATAATTTTTACAGCTGGTGACCCTGATTCCAAATAAGTCACAGAACACTTGAAATGCTTTCACTTCTACCCTATCAGGGACTTTGGCTATTGTTTCGTCTCCTGGTCACTTTGATAGTACTATGCACTGTCAAGTCCTTCGACTTGTCTGCCTTTTCCCAGATTAATTATGCATTCATTGTATATGATGCTCATTTTATTGATTGTTTGGGGCTTTGTCTTTCCTAATGGGTGTTTGTCTTTCCATAATTTATTTGTAAGGCCCTTAACATAATAAAAACCTGCATGCAGGCAGCTGAGACACAGGATCTTTTTTCCCCTCTTCAAGACAGAATTTCTGTGTAGCCCTGAGTGTCCTGGAACTATATATATCAGGATGGCCTCCAACTGTCTTTGCCTCCAGTGCTGGCATTAAAGGCTTGCACCATTTCCTCAGGCTTGAGATACCATATCTTGCACAGTGAGAAACAAAATATCAGAGACAGACACACTCTACTGTAGATTGGTGTCCTTGGCACAGGTACTTAACCTCTGTAGATCTGACTTCCATCTTCGGAAACTGTGGCAGGTGGCAAATGGCAAAGTTGCCACAGCAGCGTAGTTCTGAGTGCTGCTGCCATCCTAAGCAGAACCCAGAGCACATGTTCTTGCTGCCTCCCCTCCCCTCCCCCACAAGTAGCCTCAACAGCTTTCCCTCCCACCTGTCCCCAGTCTGCCAGGATTCCCTCAGGACTGGATGATCCTTGACACATCTCCCTGCTCTACAGTCCTACTGTGAAGTTGGCTTCTTTTTGTTTTCTCCTCAACATTTTTTTTTGCTAAGTTGAAGAGATTGGGAAAGAAGAAAAAAGGGACGGAAAAGTCTACTCAATGTGATGCTGGAATTAAATTCCTGGAAATACTCTTTGGAAATACTCTTTAATATTTAATATTCTGTTTTAAAAAGAGGAAAGGGGGACCCTTGCCTTCTTTGTGTTTAAGATTAGCAAACAAATAAACAAATAAACAGAACTGTGTTGCTAGCTGGGATGCAGCTCAGGGATAGGGCACTTGCCTAAGATGCACAGGTCCTGGACTAAATCCCCACTACTGCCAATCAACAACAAAAGCGCCCCCTCTGTGATCAAAAGGTTTACTAGGGCCTGCCTTCTTACAACAGTTTGCCACCTGGAAGTTTTCTGTCTTACTCTCGCTGGTTATTTTCTCATGATCCGGAAGCAGTCGATTTTTAGAAACATTCCATAAGAAGACCCAGGTCCATCCTGAAGAATGAAATGGGGTCATAAAACCAAGCATTGACTTTGACCAATCCTATTTTTCATATCCTTCCTGATTTTATTCATGTGTTGTCTGCTTGCGTCAAAGTGTTGTGAGTGATTTTTCAGTGTCTAAATATTACCAGCTTTCTAGCTCTGCATGTTGGGTGGTCTCTTTCTCATGAGCATTGGTATGAGATCGTGCTCTGCTACACTGCAGGTGATCTGTTCTAAGCCAGCTCATATATATTCAACTTTCTCTATACACACACTCTGGCTGTGGCCAAGCACTTTCTCAACTGTAAACCAGCATCTAGAATGTCAAGATTTGATTAGTACTCAGCCCCCTCCAGATTGTATAATCTAGCATGAGGATCGCTTACCTCACCCCTGTCTGCATTAGAGCTCACCACAGTTAGGTAGTTGTGATGACAGTGACCACCTTGCAATGCTTTGTGAACTCCAGTAAGTTACTACCTATGAAATCCTTGGAACAAAAGCTGGACATAGGACATACTCAGTGAAGAAGAGATGTTTTAAAAACCCACTTTATGTTTTAAAATCCCTTTCAGGATGGTTATATGCTATTGTCTGTCCTTCTCAGCCTCTGTGGTTTCTGGGCACTGCCTTTATCTCCTCTACCAATGGATCTTTTAGCAAGACTTTGCTCTGTAGACAGCTAAGGGATGCTTGAAGACTAGGGTGTCTACCTTTGAGAATCCATTTTATGCAGAGAGCCACTCCCCATCCTCCTGAGAACTTTTGCCTGTCTTCTCAGCCTGCCTCTTTTTATAGGATGTTCACTCTGACCAAAGCCTTGGAAAAGGCTCTTCTCCAGCATTTCATATACATGAAGGTGAACATCACCTATGCCATCAACAAGCCATTCCCCTTCTTCGAAGCGCTCCGGGACAAATCCTTCATCACTGAGAGAATGTACAAGGTGAGGCTGTGGACCCTCCACAAAGCTGTCTAGTCCTCATTAAGTATGTTTCAGTATTGAGATCTCTGACCACAACCCATCAGGGTTTCTAGAACATGGAAGGCCCAACTTGACCATGATCATTATTGCAGGAAGGGAGGTTGGGAGAAAGGGTGTCTTGAGGCTGTATTAGTGATAGGGTATATTGTAGGTGCTGTAAGTTCAAAGATGGATCTGTTTCTTGCCTCTGTTTAGCTTCTGGTGGCTGGAAGCTCTTGGAGTTCTTAGATTAATAGTCTGCACTGCACTCACTGCACTGACCCCAACTCCCTGACTCAGCTCCACTGCACTGCACTCAACTGACTGACTGAACTCAGAGACCTGAATGACTCTGTCTCCTGAGTGCTAGGAATAAAGCAAGTACTGCCAAGCCTGGACCTAAGCTTTTCTTTACAAGCAACTTTCTCTGTCCCAAGCTGGCCTTCAACTCAGAGATCTGCTTGCCTCTGACTCCTGGGATTAGAGGTGTGTCTGTATTCCAGCCAGATCACACAGACCTAGAAGGTCTTTGGATATGATGATCACTTGCCAAAGCAGCCCTGTTGCTGGATTAAAATTCCTCTACAAAGAAAATTGCAGCAGCCTTTTCCAAGTCTGACACAGCTCCAGCTCCTTCATCAGTCCACAGCCCACTCACTCACTGAGACTCACGTTTTCCTTCCAACAACCGTGCTTTCCTTTATGAGACTGTTCTCAGTTGCAACTGGCTATTTACTGACTGTCTTTTCAGGGATGGATGCCCTCCTCCTCCACTGGAGCAGGACCCTACCTGGGCAGTACTCCCACCTGGGCAGTACTCCCAACTGGGCAGGGCCCCACCTGGGCAAGGTCCCACCTGGACAGCAACACCGCCTGAACAGGGCTCCACCTGGGGAGGGTATCAGCTGTCCCATCACCGGATCCATCTGGGCACCCAAGGACTAGCTAACCAGGAATAGCAGACACTGGAAGAATTTTGCAGCCAGTTCTCTCTTTCAATGACTTCTTTCCTAAAGATTTAACTCTATATTTTATACTAAAATTCCTCTTAAATTAAAAAAGAAGATTTCTTAAATTTGGGGGTTTTGTTCTGTTCTGTTCTGTTTGAGACAAGATTTCTCTGTGCAGCCCTGGCTGTCCTGGAACTCACTTTGTAGATCAGGTTGCCCTCAACTAGAAAACATTAGCAATCTGACTGCCTGTCTCCTGAATGCTGGAATTAAAGGCGTGTGTCACCAAGCCTGACTTTTATATATTTTTAAGTACTGTATTTATTTGGGAGCGAGGTGCGCATGTGCCATGGTGTGCAGGTGGAGGCTGAATGACACCCTGTAGAATCTGTGCTCTCCTTCCACCCTCCAGATCACAGGGATCAGACTCAGATCAAGCTTGACGGCCAACGCCTGCACCCACTTAGCCATCCTCAGCAGCCCCCAAAGTAACTTTCTTACAATATAGAAAACCACAGATAGAGAGCTCTCCGCTCAGTGACTACTCATTCAAACTAACCCTCTGCTCCACTCTTTGAAGGAATCTCTGGAAGCCTGTCAAAATCTGGTCCCTCTGTCCAAAGTGGTGCACAATATTCTCACCAGTCTGGAGCAGACTTTCCACCCGTCAGTGCTGCTGACGTTGTTCAGCAAGGTCAACCTCCGGGAATACCCCAGCCTGGTGGCAATTTTCAGAAGCTTCAGAAACGGTAATGTGGTTTCTCCAATCCTTGTCACATGTGCAGTGGTGCTACAGTAAAAGCCTGGGTTTGTTTCCAGTGTGGATTGTGCATTCCAATGCCTGCTTTCCCTGTGTAAAGGCATAGACCACGCTTGCTCACAAAAGCTGCTGGAAGCGTCATCCTGGCTGACTCTGACCTCAGCTTCCACGATTCGAATTTCTATAGGACACAGGTGTTTTTAATACAGCTATTCAGTGAACCAGGTGTAAGTTGTGATAGAGTCTCACGTTGTAGTACAGAATGGCCTAAAATGTAATCCTTCTGCCTCAGCCTTCTTTCAAAGTGCTGGTGTTACAGAAGTGGGCCATCACATAACACTCATTTTGAAAATATGAAGTATGGGACCATCTCCAAGGAGCAGGTAGGGCAACTGAAATGTCGGGACTTGCTATGAAAGAAAGAAAGATGGGGGGTGGGGAAGAGAGAGAGAGAGAATGAGGAGGAGGAGGAGGAGGAGGAGGAGAGGAAGAAGAAGGAGAAGAGGAGAAGGAGGAGGAGAAGAGAGAGGTGAAATGGATACAACGTCTATCTCTTTGTGACTGTGGGTGTCCCAGACATTTTATATGATCATTTCACATGACCTTAAAACCACCTGTGACATCATTGTAAGTTGCTCCCGACAGAGAAGGAAGGGGAAGTTCAGAGGTAACTCCACAGTCACTTGTCAGATTTCTATCTGTCACAAAATGCCTATGATAATGAACTTACAATGAGAAGAAGTTAGGGGTCTCTGACCTGTGATACAGTTTGAGCCTGTAGCAAGATTGTATCACCGCAGGATGTGTGACAAAATAAAATTGTTCACCGTGTGTTCTGAAAATGGAGAAAGAAGAGACTTGGACCCCACAATCTCCTCTAGAGGTGCTCCCAATGACCTAACACCTCCTCTTGGACCCAGCTCTTCACATCAGCCCATCTCCCTGTAGTGTCACCTGGGAACCTAAGCTTTGAGGAGACATTCGGCATCTAGACTACAGAACTGGATAGAAAAGAAACACATTTTACTCTTTTTCCTACAATCCATGGTTTTTCCCTCCTCCTTCAGCTGCCAGTAACGATTTTTTTTATTAGATATTTTCTTTATTTACATTTCAAATGTTATCCCCTTTCCTAGTTTCCCCTCCGAAAATCCCCTATCCTCTCCCCCCTCCCCCTGCTCCCCAACCCACCCACTCCTGCTTCCTGGTCCTGGCATTACCCTATACTGGGGCATAGAACCTTCATAGGACCAAGGGCCTCTCCTCCCATTGATGACCACTAGGCAATCCTCTCCTACATATGCAGCTAGAGCCATGAATCCCGCCATGTGTACTCTTTGATTGGTGGTTTAATCCCAGGGATCTCTGGGGCTACTGGTTAATTTATGTTGTTGTTCCTCCTATGGGGCTGCAAACCCCATCAGCTCCTTAGATACTTTCTCTAGCTTCTTCATTGGGGACCCTGTGCTCCGTCTAATAGATGACTGTGTACATCCACCTCTTTATTAGTCAGGCACTGGCAGAGCCTCTCAGGAGACAGCTATATCAGGCTCCTTCAGCAAGCTCTTGTTGGCATCTGCAATAGTGTCTAGGTTTGGTGGTTGTTTATGGAATGGATCCCCAGGTATGGCAGTCTCTGCTCTGAACTTTGTCTCTGTAACTCCTTCCCTGGGTATTTTGTTCCCCCTTCTAAGAACTGATATGGTCAGAAAGAAGACCTGCAAAGGATGCCCAGCCCTTCTGCTGGCCCTGTGCAAAGTAACACTGACTGGGCTGTGGAGGGAGACTATGCACATGCCAAATGAGAGGCTGTGGTTGCAACCTCAGGAGAAAAAAGGGGAGAAAAGCAGAGAGGGCTGTCCTTAGACTCACAGAGCAAACCAAAAGTCAAAAATACTGGTGTGGGTCTGGGGTGTAGCACAGTGGAAGATCACTTCCTTGGTAGATGCAAGGTTCCTCTCTCTATGTCTCTGTTTCTCTGCATCTCTCTCTCTCTCTCTCTCTCTCTCTCTCTCTCTCTCTCTCTCTCTCTCTCTCTCTCTCTCTCTCTCTCCTTCTCTCTCTCTCTCCTGTTCTTAGTTGACACATAGCTTATTACAAACTTATAGTTGATGATTCTTCCCTAGCTCCAGAAGCCTTTGAGTCTCAACCTTATTCATTCTTTTCTATTTCATAGTATGTCAAGAGTAGAACCCAAGGCCTACTGCCTGCCAGATAAGCACTCCACCACTGATCTACACCCCTAGCCCCTTTGTTTATTTTTAGATGACTCAGATTCTAAGACATATAT
The DNA here is from genome assembly GCF_000001635.26 of Mus musculus. Lineage (NCBI taxonomy): Eukaryota > Metazoa > Chordata > Mammalia > Rodentia > Muridae > Mus > Mus musculus. The sequence continues at coordinate 28,231 of NT_166281.1, read as the reverse complement.
ATGCTATTAACATTATTAGAAAATATTGTGAAAACTTTATGTCTGTTGGACCTAATTGAGCTTCCAGACTTGTGCCACTTGCCTTCCCTAAAACATCATTATAAAAATAAAGTTTAGTTACGTTAACTATAGCAGGATGTATTACTGACATTGCTGAAGACTGACATTGCGTTCCAGAGTTGGGAATAAAAGAGTATGGACTCAATAACTTTTCCTCCACTCCTCTGATATTTGCTATTCAAATAACTTTAACATAATCAGAAATCTGATGTCAATAGGAGATTTCATTATCTACATTTTCAAGTGAAGAGGAGGAGGTGGAGGAGGAGGAGAGGAAGAAGAAGAAGAAGAAGAAGAAGAAGAAGAAGAAGAAGAAGAAGAAGAAGAAGAAGAAGAAGAAGAAGAAGAAGAAGAGATCTTGTTATTAAACTATTCTGTCCTGCCTCTATCCTACCTTTTCCTGGTCACCTGCCTTCCTTACTTCCTTACTGGTTAGAATCACTGTTCTCTTTACCACTCTGGCCCCTACTTGCTCAACCTGAAAGCCTCAATTCTTTTTCTTCCCTCTTCACAGTGTCCTCCAGAGATCACCCGAGAAAAGATAAGGAAGACTCTCGAGAGATGCCCCACAGTCCCTCAGGACCCGAGTCAGGTAATCTGCCTTTGGCCTTAGTGACCTCCTTTTCTGGGCGAGTATACCATCCACTTTCCTCCCTGACAGGCAGTTCAGTAACCCAACCCTTTCATTCCTCCTTCAGTTGTCAAAGACAACTTAACATTCAAGACTAACAAGCAAGATGACTCAGGAGCATGGCCTCTGGGTTCCCCTGGCACCATACATGGTGATGCTAGTTAAGGCTGACTTAACTCTTAGCAACCTTGCTTGGGATAGCTTAAGCTCATCTCCACTTTCCTACTAAACAGAAAAGAATTTGAGTCCTCTTGCTATGAGGATCTCGCTCCCATCTCAGCCTAGCTTCCTGCCCCTCACCCAAGCTTGGGAGGTAGAGTTATGGAGAGGGCAAGGAAGCAGGACTGGAAAGATAGACTTATGGATCCACCAATCATAAAATCACAAAGTCCCCTCACACCTGCTAGACTTAGACTCTAAATCATTACGGTGTCAACAAACAGAGGTGACTCCTCAGCCACAGGAGACTGTAGTGAGCTTCAAGAGAGAAGAGGACAAGGCAGGCCTGGACTGTGTGACCTTGCAGCTGTGATGAAGTCACAGCAATAGGTGATGCTCAAACAGCCCCAATAAAATGCAAGACAGGCAAACAGAAGCCCCATCTGTCCCCAGTGGTGGGTAATGTAGCTGATGTGGGTGGTTCTCCTTCCTTGACTTCACCCTGACTATGGGAATTGTCCTTCAGTGCTAGTCAGTTATACATTGTACAGAAAACTAAAATATATGATATTAAAGTGATATGAAAGCCAGGCGTGGTGGCACGCACCTTTAATCCCAGCACTCGGGAGTCAGAAGCAGGGGGATTTCTGAGTTCGAGGCCAGCCTGGTCTACAAAATGAGTTCCAGGACAGCCAGGGCTACACAGAGAAACCCTGTCTTGAAAAACCAAAAATTTTTTTTAAATTTAAAAAAAAAAAACAAAAAAATAAAAAATAATAAAATGATATAAAAAGAAAGGAATGACTTCAAAAGTCTGTAGACAGTTTACAATGTACCTCAGTTACCTAACCCTAAAGAAGCCAGAATTTAAGACAACTTTCAAAACAGACAGTTTTAAGGAGATGGACCTTTGTATCTGTTATGATTTCAAGCCCCTGTTTTACTTATTGCATCAAAGCAAGCCAAATTCCGTGATGTATCTGCTCTTAGCAGGTGCATAGGTAACAATAACAAGATGGTCAGGGCTGGAGAGGTGGCTCAGTGCCTAAGAGCAGTGACTGTTCTTCCATAGGATCTGAGTTCAATTCCTACCACCTATATGGTAGCTCACAACCATCTGTAACTCTAATCACAAGGTATCTGATACCCTCTTCTAGCCTTTGCAGGAGCCAAGCATACATGTGGTGCACAGACACACATGCAGGCATAACACACACTTTAAAAATGATAACAAGGGGGTCAGATTTAGGTGGAACCCTACGGGCTGGCAGACCCCTGCCTTCTCTCCCTGCTATCCAATTTCTCCAGCTGACTTTCCTCTGCATTTTCTCTTCGGTCCATGCTCACCTCTGATGTGAATTCCGTTTCTTTTGCTAGTGGTAAAAGATGACTCTCCAGCAGCAAATGCCCTTGCAATGGCCCAGGAAGTACCCTGCACACCTGCAAACAAGAAAGGTACAGACATCCTTTCCCATGTGACGCTTCCTGTTCTTCTAGCTGTAGCACATCCTAGCATCCATGAATCGAGCATCCATTGTGTGTCTGCAATCACATGGCATCTCCTCATTTTCTTCTCACTCTGCCTTCCTCAAAGGCTTTGCAAAAATTATAGGTAACAAGAAGGCACTTAGACATATTGAACCAAGCATTGCTCAAATTCACTGAACTCCCATCCACAACTGCTTGGTGTGACTGGTACACTAGCCTCCCCCAGAAGGAAAATGCTTCCTGGTAAATCATAGGCAGGCAACATCCATTATCTGTCACTTAAACCTCATGGTGGCAAGCAGGTTGGATGTCCACCTGACTACCTATTCCCACCTCGCCTTTGGCGCTCTCCCATCTTCTACTCTGAGATGTCACCAGTCAATTAAAATGTGTCATTGGTCTGGCAAATGGCTCACTAGCTCGAGGTCCTTGCCACCAAGCCTGGTGACCTGAATTTGATCCCTGAAACCCATATGGTGGAAGAACAGACCCAACTCACAAGTTGTTTCTTGGCCTCTCCATGTGTACCATGGAACATATGCCCAACCTCCACATACTGATAAATGTCATAATTATGATAATGATAATAATGATAAAAACACTGTGACCTTTCTGATACTGTCATCCATTGGTTTCCCCATTGCTTCCTGGAAGCCTTCCAAGTCCGTTTTCTCCCACCTCAGTTCTTTCCATGGTCCTGGATGCTTTCAAGTGCTGGGATAGCAGGCAAATGATCCAATACTCCAGCTGCTCAAGTCTTTATCTCCTCATGTCTGGTTCTTGTTTTCCCTTCACAAATTCTTGGTTTCTCATGCCCAGAAGTCATCCTTAGGATCTACCATTATCTGTTCCCTAGCTTAATTTCCCAAGAACTGATTCAAAGAATTCTCATTTTAACACTTGTCCTTGAAGCTTGCTCCTTCTAGTTCAAAACTCTGATATCTTCTTCCTTCCCAGCTGATCATTTAAAAAGGTTAGGGTTGAGATCAGAGAGATAACTCGGAGTTAAAACATCCACATATACACACGTGCAAGGGCACAATTAACAGACAAAAACATAGTTGAATTCTTTAAATAAAAAAGACTGACAGCTCTATGTGACTATAAAAGACTTTGTTTTCTTTTCTTCTTAGCAAGAAGAAAAAAACATCCGAACTGGTCAAATTCCAAAAGAAGACAGCAGAAAAAAAAGCCCCGTCAAGATGAGATGATGGGTAAGGGGATGCTGGAGGAGACTCCAGCAAGGGGCTACAGGAGGAGGCTTCAGCAAAGGCTGTAGATCTGATGGAGTTCGTTCTGAACTCACTATATAGGCAGGCACACAAGATTTCTTGTCAGCACAGCGAACTGGCTTTAAATTTCACCAGACCTGTTTTGCCACTGAGTAAATGGTGAACTGGAACATGTTGGAATCCTGTTCTGAGGTTACACAGCCCAAGGTGAAGGGTGCAGAGTGTCAGGTTTCCTCTTTATTTATACACACTAGGATGGTATCCATCCTTCCTAACTAAAGGGAGAGTAAATAAACTTTGCTACTTTGAGATAAGGTGCAGAAGAGCCTGGGTCCTAGCCCTGAGAGGCAGTTCAGAGGAAAAGCCCCCAGAAAAGCTTCAGAAAGGTGTTCTCATGCCAGTGGATGCAGCTGTCCTTGGGGAGGCAGCTTCCAAAGTCCCGAGAGGAAAAAGTGCTGTGTCCTCCCCTCCTCAGTGAAGGCCACTCATCCATCCACCAGTCCTGTCCACTGCAGAGCCTCTGGGCCTCTGCCACCCCTCGCCCAGAAGCTGTCTTCACGACAGGCATAGGGATGTCCCTGCGATGCTTTAGAGGTGCCCAGTGGCCTTCGGGTGTTGCCTGTCTGAACATGGGTGCTACATGGAAGTCCCTTCCTCACTGCCTGAAAAATCCCAGGCCTGTGCCTCATGGTTTACAAGTCTTAGAAACAGGAATCAGAATCTGCCCTGATCCCGAATCCCTCCATATTTATTTATTTGGTTAAATCTTTGTTTGTTTGGTTGGTTTGGTTTTGGCTTGGTTTGGTTTTTCTTTGTGTGCCCTTGGATGTCCTGGAACTAGCTCTGTAAACCAGGCTGGCCTCAAGAAATCAAAAACTCACGGATACCTGCCTGCCTCTGCCTCTCAAGTGCCAGGATTAAATGTGTGCACCAGCACTGCCCAGCTACCTGGTTAATTCTTATAAGAGCTCCCTGGGGTGGGAACTTATGGTGATGTGGGGGGAGAAAGCATGGTGGACATAAGAGAAAACAGCAAAAGTGAGGTACATTCACCTGGAATAGGGGCTGGGATGGGGAGCCTATGAAGGAAGGAAGGAGTGTTCCAGGAACCTCCATTTCAACCACACATGAGTCGTCTCAGCAGGAGTGGCCTCACCTGGACATGGAGTTCAAGAGAAGCTCAAGGCGGTGAGCAGGAGGACTTTGTGGAAAGATGACTCATCTACGAACGTGAAGGAGGTGACCAAGACACTGAGAGCAAGGATGAGGTGTGCCCAGACATCCAATTCACAAGGTAAGGCTGAGGGTGGCACCTGCCATTGGAAAGGCTCAGCCTGGGCAAATCTCTCAGAGCTGGTGCAGGGGTCGGGGGATACATGACCTCCGTGTTAGCAGAGAGATTTTCAGAGAGAACAGGCGAGGGGCAAAGAGAGGCAACGAATGGCCAAGGAGTTTTTGATAAAGAAACAGCTACAGGTCACCTCAGTTGAGACCTAAGGCAGAGGGTGTCAACCCTTTAGATTTAACAATCTTAAAGATTACTAAGAACTTCCCAAGGTCTATGTCTGTGTTGTTTATGTCTACCTGTTTCTCCATTATTCATAGTTTAAAAAAACATAATTAAAAAAAATCTTTGTTTAAAGTGAAATAATTTGGTCAAGGAAGCATGTGAGAGAAAATTATTTCTGAAGCAAAAACAAACTTAGAAGACGGGTGTCCATGCAAGCTCCTGCAGTTCTCAGTGATGTCGGGCTCTGTGAGAAACAGGTAGATGCTTAGAGCTGCGTCTGAAATCACGCACCTGACTGTGGCTGTGGCTGAGGATGGGGAGAGGATCTCGCTGCACATGGAACTCCAGTCCTTTGCAAGGGCACTGCATGCTCTTAACCAGCCCCATCATCTCTCAGCTAGACTCTGAATCCTTATCTCTGGTACTCTTGTTCTCTGCTAAAATAAACTGTTTCGCCAGCTGCATGTGTTAGCCTGTGCCTATAATCCCAGCACTTAGGAGGCAAAGGCGGGTAGATCTCTTTGTGTCCAATCTCTTTGATCTTCTTTCTTTCTTTCTTTCTTTCTTTCTTTCTTTCTTTCTTTCTTCCTTTCTTTCTTTCTTTCTTTCTTTCTTTCTTTCTTTCTTTCTTTCTTTTTTGAGGTTTTTTTTTGATGCAGTGGTTTGGTTTGTTTGTTTGTTTGTTATGTACCCCTAGCTGGCTTCAAACTCACTATGTAAATCAGCCTGGCTTCAAATTCAGAAAGATAATATACACTTGCCTCTGCCTACCAAGTACTCAGATTCAACGTGTGACCCTCCACATCTGGCTCTCCATCTTGGACAGGTCTTCTACTCATATAAGACTTTATAATGTCTCAGACATTTGGAAAGTGTTGAACTATATTGTGAGCTAGCAACACAGTCACATACATATTCTTGGGACAACTATGTAATTTGGAGACGTGACAGAAGTGTTCTTTCTATACTGAACTTTCCACTTTCCCACCCTCGGGAGAGGAGGCAACTTGGAGTCTGCAATCCTCAGCTCTGAAGTATGTGAGGCCCTTCGAGGGTTGGGAGACTCCTCACGGAGTGTCCACGGACAAAGAACAGTGTTTCTTTCTTCTTCTTTCTTTTAGAGATCAGCAAAGAGGCATCAAAAACAAGTGGTAGAAAGAGGCCCAGCACAGCACGAAGAACCACACAAGGTAAGGATGGGGCACTGTGGGTCTCAAGATGCAGCCAGCGGGGACCCACAGTCAGAGCAGCCAGGCTGCTCTAAGCCAGACTTCCACTGCCCTAAAGAGCCCTTTGGATATTTCTTTTCTCACCACAACCTTCTCATGATAGCTTAAGACTACTTATATATAGACATGCATGGACTGGACTATGTGTGTGGTGTTGTTCATCTTTTCCCCCTCCTATAAAAATATAATGTTTGACCACTGAGGACCACTGCTGAGAATCTGTGTTCGAGAATATTGCTCACCCTACACTGAAAATCTCCAGCTTATGAATCAGGGTTGTTTCTAGAAATCCAGGGTCTTCCCAGACGGCTCAAAGGTTAAGGAGCACTGGCTGCTCTTCCAGAGGACCCAGGTTTTGATTCCCAGCATCCACATGGTGGCTCAAAATGATCTTTTAACTCCAGCTCAAGGAGATCCAATGACTTCTTCTAGCCTCCGGGAGCACCAGGCATGATCATGGTACACAGCTATACATGCAAGGAAAACAAAACACCCATATACAGACATAACTATGCATAGGCAACCCGCACTGTTACGAAAGGACTCATGGGCCAAAGGGTGCCTAAGTAGGTCAGAGGATGAGTATTATGGAGAGCAGAGGATGAGTTTTGTGGAATTCAGGCTCCTAGAATGAGATTCAGTGTGCCAGGCTTACATAGCAAGCCCCATTACTCGAGGAGCCAACTCTTGATCCCACCACACATCTATGGCGCACAAAAACTACTACTTGCTTTAAGAAATGAGCTCTGGAATCTTCTGTTTCTCCCCCACAGTCTCTCTCCTCCCTTTCCCCTCCCTCTGTAGTCGTCTTCTTCTTCTTCTTCTTCTTCTTCTTCTTCTTCTTCTTCTTCTTCTTCTTCTTCTTCTTCTTCTTCTTCTTCTTCTTCTTCTTCTTCTTCTTCTTCTTCTTCCTCTTCTTCTTCTCCTCCTCCTTCTCTTCCTCCTCCTCCTCTTCCTCCCTCTCCTCTTCCTCCCTCTCCTCTTCCTCCTCCTCCCCCCTTTCCTCTTCCTCCCTCTTCCTCCTCTCTCTTCCTCCTCCTCTTCCTCCTTTTCTTCTTTATTCTTTTATTTTTATTTAAACAGCCCAGGTTCTGCAAATCACTGGGGGTGCTATTCTATGTTCCATGCCTTCATGGAACACGGATACTCTCCCAGCCCCCAGTAGCAGAGAGCACCTCACTGCTTTGCAAATTCCAGTCCTTCCGGTTGGTTTCTCTTAGTCAGCACTATAACTGCCATCCCTGTCGAGAACAGAGCACACTGTGTACTCCCACCACCACCACCACCTCTTCCTCATAGTCACCCAGAAGAAATCCTATCTTCCTGCTCCCTCTGTGTTCCACACCCATAGGTACCACCTTAAATAAGTATTGCTTTCACATGGAAATCCCCCCCAACTCCCAGCCCTCCTCCCCCCCCCTCCTCCCCCCTTCTCACCCCTCCCCCTCCACCCGCACCCCCACCTGCCCCAGTCCAGGGGCAGGAGCATAGATAGGTCTCTGGATGTGGCTTGCCCCAGGGACTTCTCTTCAAGGCTCTTTCAGACTTTTGGTCAATTGTCTGTGTGCCTTCTGTTTACTTTGTGGGTGGCACTGGAGGTCAGAAGTGGATCAGTCTTGTTTTCTGTTTTGTGTCTGGCTACCTTGTGCCTCTGTTTATACCTAAACAACTAACAAATCAGGACAGTGGCCAGGACACGATGAATGCCCATACCAGGGCCTATGCTTCCCTCTGCTGGACGGTCCTTGTACTGCGCATTGCGTGGATTGTTTCTCTGGGACCTTATGCAGAGGCTTGATTGGACTGGGTAAATCCATGCCCTTGCCCATCATGCTGTCATTTGATTGTCATGATGGAACTCAAGAAAAAGGTAAAAGACTCAGAGGAGCTAAAATCCACTTAGGTGCTTCTGAATGCTTTTTTTTTCCCTTTACAATGAAAAAGCGAATATTCCCAGATGCCTCTTTAGTCTTTTTTTATGAAACACTTAAGGAAGCAGGAGCCCAGATCCATGCTGACTGTTGTCGTCCTACAGCTTCCCCTGACTTCCAGCACATGCCCCTCCCATATTCATATCTCAGTGAATCCAGTTGATTCTGGGTGTGGAGCCATCTGCTGGAGCACGGGCAACCTAGGAGGTACCATACACCCCATCAGCTGGCAAGTTCCTCCTGCAGAGACGATACAGAGATAGCTCTGATCTGTCTGCATCCCAGGGCCAGCTCCCTGTCACTGTAAGGGTTCCTCACTCTCCCCATGTCTGAGCCACTCACTCCATCTATTAAGTGGATGATGCTTGCCTTCTTTTTGTTGGAATGAATGATGCAATTCTTGATGGTCTTGATCTGTCTGGGACGTCTCCAGCCACCCTACTTCAGCCCTTCCCCCTCACCCAGGCCCTTGGTCCACCGGTCATCCCTGGACATGCCACCTTCTCAGGTGTAGCCATCACCTTAGCATTTCCCCCTGTATTCTGGAAGCATCCACAAGCTGCTCTTTGGATTGCTAATTAGGTTTTTTCCATCCCATCTCTCCCCTTCCTTATCAGGCTTCCTCCATAGAAGCTCCTTCACATCAGGAAATTGTTTTTTATCTTTAATTGCTTACTTACAGGCTCCCGGTTGTTTGCTCACGCTAATGAGGGGCTACACCAGCTGTTGCAGCTCCTTAGACTAGGGCTTGATTAGCCCTGGCCCTCCAGCTCTGTTGCCCGAAGCCATTGTAGTTCCTCTCGTGGGCCATTTCCACCCAGTGACTGCAGCTTGCCTTGGCAAACTTCCTGGATTTCTGATCTCCATTGTAATATAGGCTTCACCTTACAGCTTCATGCACAGCAGACTCGGATATCCCATGAAGAGAATATGGCCTGGTGTTAGTGTGTAAAGGAATGTGCTAGGGGTTTCTTTTTTTTTTAATTTTTATTAGGTATTTTCCTCATTTACATTTCCAATGCTATCCCAAAAGTCCCCCATACCCTCCCCCCCCACACACTCCCCTACCCACCCACTCGCAATTTTTGGCCCTGGCATTCCCCTGCATATAAAGTTTGCAAGTCCAATGGGCTGCTCTTTCCATTGATGGCGACTAGGCCATCTTTTGATACATATGCAGATAGAGTCAAGTGCTCTGGGGTACTGGTTTGTTCCTAATGTTGTTAGGGGTTTCTGTTGTCATGGTTGTTGTTGTTTTCAGATTGTGTCTTGCCTTCTGGAGGGTGAGAGGTAGGTTTTGGGTTTTGGTTTGTTTGGATTTTTTAAGACAGGGTTTCTTTATGTGGCCTTAGTTGTCCTGGAACTTGCTCTGTAGACCAGGCTGGCCTCGAACTCAGAGACCCACTGGTGCTGGGATGAAAGGTGTTCACCTCACTGCCGGGCTGAGAGACTTCTTTTTACAAGAGGCTTGAGATTCTGTTTGCAGATGTAGGATGACTCTGCCTGGCTGGAAGTATGAACAGCACCATCTGCTTAACCCTGACTACACAACACAGATGATAAATTACTTACTCCTGGGTATAGAGAAGGTCCTCTCTATAAACTTGTTAGAGTGAACTGGGACTATATGTAGATTCCTATAAGCAAATTAAAATCATATCAGAAAAACCAAACCAAAGATACCAGTCTGAGAAAGCACGTGGCTCCCTCATCTATGCCCTTTAAAGAGAACACCTGGCACTGTGATGGTGATGGTCCCCACCAACCTATCATCTGACCACTCCGTAGGTGCATCGAGGGTCTAATGGGTGAAGAATTCCTGAAGTCCCAATGCCTTCGATTCAGCCTGGTCCCCAGTTTGCCACAGATTACTCAAGTTGCCATCTACCATCCTCTTATTGATCCATCTTGCGCTGCCATCCAGTGCAATTGCTCATCCATTCATCTGGACCCAGTCTTGCCTTTTAGACTCTGCAGTGGAACTCAACTCTACAGCTCAAACATGACCCTGCAGTCAAATCCAACCATGACTTCAGTGCCTGTCCAGAGGGCTCAGGGTCCTTTGTTATCTCACCCTACAGACTCCTATGACTTTCCAGCTGTCTCCCAACTCTGGCTTGTCAAGTGTTTGCCACCTTAACTCTTGGTAGCTAGCCTGTAATATATAGATATAGGGATAGAGGTAGATAGAGACATGTTACATATGACTTATGTTGTTAGTAAGTTATAAACTTATGTTTAATGTATCAGCTAAGAGTTACTAATTATGTTGGAATGGCCTGTTTGCCTTGGTCATTAAGGAAAGCAGAGCTATCTGACAGATGACTACCAGTGAAACCACTGCTTGTGGATTTGTTATTATTCAATAAAATGTTTTAGAAAGACATAAATACGTTTACCTCTGTTTGTGACACAGCACGCTCACGACACCCTGCTACGCATTGCTTGGCTCCAGTGGCCTCCTGGAACCGTGTTGCAAGCTTTCATGACTCCCTCACTCTGGCATTTTGAACCTTGCAACATCAGTACCATGCAGATGGTACCCAGCTGCTGTCAGCTCAAGATGCGGCCTGTCCCCCTTGAACAACTACCACAGCCTTTCTGTGACTTCATAACTGAACTAAAAAGACACTTACTTAGTTAAGCAGCCATTTTTCAACAGGGCTCCCTTGAGGCTCTGTCATTGTTAGACGCGCTCTCATTGCAAATGAATTTACACTGCTATATTCTGGAGCTTTCCATGAGTGGGTTCTTGCCCTCAAAGCACCTTTCCTGTTGTTCTTGTGCAAAGTCGGAGGTTATCTCTTTAATGTTGCTAATCTTTTAACAATTGCATGTACTTTACCTACACCTACTCTGTCCCCAACGTTAACAAGCGTCGGGGCCCTTTGCTCATCAAACTTCATATTAGTGTCACAACTTCAACCAGTTTATAGTCCTTCTCTCCAAATTACACATTTTGCCTGTCTTCTCACCTTCCCTCACTGTAAATCTGGGTAAATACAGTAGGCAGTAACCATTCTATAGCCCAGGTGATACACTGCCTTGAAATTTTCCTCACTAAACAAATTATTTTATTTTTATATTTTAAATATTTTAAATTTAAATTAAATGTAAATATTTTAACATTCAGTCTCACTCAAATTTTTAGAATGCAGGCAGACTCTATGCCAACTGTAACATAATTGACCACTACCCCAGTTCCTGTTAGAGTCTTTCTGAAACTTCATGAACCTGGTTGACAGTCTCAACCTTAAATCTCCCACTAGAACAGCCCATTGAACTTTAGGGCTGCTCTAGCCTACAAGGCCAACTCTTTCTATTTCTCCCACAGAGCTCTTCCTAATGTCTATAAACCACCTGTCAAGTAATGACATCAGGGACTCACTTCCTAGTGTCTGGTTTCTGTGGTGACACACCTGACAAGAAGCAGTGTAAAGGACACACATTTGCTTTGCCTCTTGGTTTGAGGGTACAGTGCATCACGGCAGGGTGGGCATGGCCTAGGGGCAGCTCATCACTGTAAATACTTTTTTACATCTCGGTGAATCAGGAAGTAATATTAAACTACAAACTGTAAGGTCCTGTGACCTGAAGTTAAAGCTGCACCTGTGTTAAGGATTCTATAATGGTGACTGACTGGTAGAATCTTCATGGGAATGAAGAGCTGGAATGTTTCAAGTCTAGGAAAAACTTATCTTAGACTATTTTATGCCCTTTTCAGAGCCAAACATCACCTACCTCTGTGGTTGACCTAGTAGCCCATGACTATAAGATTAAAACCCTTTCAGAATATACTAATAGTCCCCTGGCTTCCACCAACCCAAAGGGTAAGATTATCATCAGATAGAGGGGTCCCCCCACTTTGCTATAGCCACCTATCCAGCATTCCCACCAATGTATTAGAAAATTGCCTTAATTTATGATTTTATTTTCTTACCATAGAAATCATGAAACTGTTGCCACATTGGTACATGGCTTTTGGGGTAACCTAAGTCTGTGCTCCCAGGTTGTTCAATCATATTTTGCTCCAGACTAAACTATCTGATATTCCTCTTGAGATGAAAGGTGTGCTTTTTGCAACCAGCACCCTTCTCCCAGTGACTATTTCCCTCAGTCAGATCCACATCTCAGGGGTTACACAATACCCCACCAACTAGCATCCAAGTATTCCAGTACATGAGCCTGCAGGGAATACTAAATCTCTTGTCTATGGGGAATAATGCTTCAGTGGAGAGTTTGCTGAGATTTCTTTAATGTTCTGCTTCTGACTCTTTTGGATCTAGGTCCAGAAGTGAAATTGCTAAATCATTTTGGCAGTTCTAAGATTTATTTATTTATTTATTTATTTATTTATTTATTTATTTATTTATACACTGTAGCTGTCTTCAGACACTCCAGACGAGGGCATCAGATTTTTGTTACAGATGGTTGTGAGCTACCATGTGGTTGCTGGGATTTGAACTCGGGACCTTAGGAAGAGTAGTAGGTGCTCTTACCTGGCAAGCCATCTCACCAGCCCGAAAAACTATCTAGCGTACTACAATGGTTCCACTGGGGCACGATAATTTTTGGTTTTGGTTGGTTTTGGTTTTGGTTTTGGTTTTGGTTTTGGTTTTGGTTTTGGTTTTGGTTTTGGTTTTTTCGAGACAGGGTTTCTCTGTGTAGCCCTGGCTGTCCTGCAACTCACTCTGTAGACCAGGCTGGCCTTGAACTCAGAAATCTGCCTGCCTCTGCCTCCCAAGTGCTGGGATTAAAGGCATGTGCCACCATGCCCGGCTCAAGTTTTTAAAGGAAACTCCGTGCTTCTTTCTATATTCTCACACATTTTACAATGCTACTAACAATGGACCAATGCTCCATTTTCTCTAAAACTTTGCCAACATGTTGTCTTCTATTTGGTTTGTTGGTTTTGGTAGTAGTCAACCTGATGGATATAATGTGATATCTTTGTGTCTAGTCACTCTCCAATAACACAAAGTCTTTTGGTCGTTTTCACCTCTAAAGAACAATCTCAGGGGGTGGCACATGGTCCCCTGAGCTACATTGTCTAGCTCTGGACTCACTCTTCGGTCCAGAGGAGTCTTGTGGGAAACCAAGAGAATCCTACTTCCTCGTGGAAACCTTCAAGAACCCCAAAACTTGGAACCCTGCCCAACCAATCCCATTCCAGTAAGAGTTGCCCACTATCCCAATTGATCCATCTGGGACAGCCTAAAGAGGTGAGTTGTGCGCAGCTATCCTTCTACAACAAACCCTGGATATCCTAATGAAACTGAAGCACAAGAAGAGGATTTTAAATTCAATCTAATAAAGCTAATAAGAGCCTTTAAAGAAGAAATGAATAAATTTCTTAAGGAAATACATGAAAATACATTCAAGCAAGCAAAAGCATTAATGAGGAAGCAAATAAACATAAAGAAATACAAGAAAATATAGTCAAACAGGTGAAGGATATGAATAAAACTGTCTCATAGACTGAGTTTGGCAACATGAGTTCAATATATTCTCAACTATGCAAAATATAAGGATGCAGTATGAATTACATGAAGGGGGCTTCATGGACCTAAAAAACAGAGGCTGCTGCAGTGTGAGCCACCTTGTCAGAAAGATATTAAGGAAGGAAATAACAAGATTTAGAGAGTGGTGATTTCATGGCAAGATCCCTCCAGCTAAGTTTATTGTTTGCACTATTCAGGCAGATTCCTGAATTCAAGGTTATCCTGGGACAGAGCTAGTTGAAGCCCAGGAGTGGTGGGGATCCCACCCAGCTAGCTTATTGTCTTTACTTATAGCAAGCAGATATCTGAATTCATTTGCCATGTTTTGTTTTATTTTGTTTTTTAAGAATTTGCTGTTCTTTTCTTAGAATCAAGTTGCTACAGTCATAAAATGCTGACTCGTGGGATAACCAAAAAAGAACCTCAAGAAAATGACTGAATTGATATGCAAATGAAAGACTGGGCTTTGGTCTGCAAGAGCTAAACAACCTGGATGAGCTGTCTGGAGAGAAAACAGAGTTCTTTTAGAATTTTTTTCTAGCAGCTACCCAGAGAGAACTGCTTGGAGAGCAAATACAGGTCTTTTACAATCTTTTTCCTGCAAGAGAGCAAAAGAGAGCTGTCTGAGGCAGAGGAAACTGTCTCATGCAGAAAGCTGTCTTGAGCAGAAAGCTATCTTGAGCATACTACAGATCCAAGAGCTATCTAGAGAGAGCTGCTTAGGGAGCCATCTTGAGCAGATTACAAGGCTAATCAGCTTGTACCCATGATTTGACTTTTAGTCATTTTTTTGGTTGGTGGTGAACACTCTCCTTCCTCAGAACCCTCTCCAAGCTGAGGTTGATCCTTAGCAGAACTCAAGAAGTTAGATACCAATAATCCAAATAACCCAATTAAAAAATGAGGTACAGAGCTAAATAGAGAGTTTTCAACAAAGGAATATTGAATGGCTGAAAAACACCTAAAGAAATGTTCAACATCCTTAGTCATCAGGGAAATGCAAATCAAAACAACTCTGAGATTCCACCTTACACCTATCAGAATGGCTAAGATCAAAAACTCAAAGAACAACACATGCTGACAAGGTTGGGGAGCAAGAGAAATACTCCTACACTGCTGGGGGAGGACAATCTTGTACAACCACTCTGGAAGTCAACTTGGCAGTTGCTCAGAAAATTGGGAATATTTCTACCTCAAGACCCAGCTATACCACACCTGAGCATGTACCCAGAAGATGTGCCACCATCCCACAAGGACATTTGCTCAACTATGCTCAGCAGTTTTATTCATAATAAACAGAAACTGGAAACAACCCAGATTCCCTCAACTAAAGAATGGAGACAGAAAATGTGGCTCATTTACACGCGGACTACTACTCACCCATTAAAAACAAGAATATCAAGAATTTCTCATGCAAATGGATAGAACTTTAAAATATCATCCTAAGTGAGGTAACCCAGACACAAAAGGACATGCGTAATATGTACTCTCTTATAAGTGGATGTTAGCCATAGAGTACAGGATAACCATGCTATCTATAACCAACAGACCCAAAGAAGTCAAATAACAAGGAGGGTCCAAGGAAGGATGGTTGAATCTTTCGCAGAAGGGGAAACAAAATAGATATTGGACATTAATGGAAGGAGGGAACTGGTTGGAAAAGGGGATGGGAAGGGGAGAGGGCTGGTAGGTGGAGATCATACATGAGGAGAGCAGGGGAGAGAGAAGGAGATCAGAAATGGGAGTGGCCAATCTTTAGAACATGCCAGAGACCTGGGATAGGGGGCAACCCCAGAGGGTCTAATGGATGCAACTCTAGTTGAGAATTCTAGCAGTGAGGGATATGGATCCTGAAGTGGTCACTTCCTATAGCCAGGCAGGACTCCCACTGGAGAGATAAGGATAGCCACCCACCCAAAAGCCTTCGACTCAAAATGTGTCCTGCCTACAAAATATGCAGGGACAAAGATGGAGCAGAGACTGCAGGAATGTCCAACAATAACTGGCCCAACATGAGACCCATCCCATGAGCAAGAACCAGTCCCTCACACTATTAATGATACTTTGTTATGCTTGCAGACAGGAAGCTAGTATAACTGTCCTCTGAGAGGCTTCACACAGCCAACAATGGAAAAAGATGTAGAGACTCATACCCAAACATGAGATGGAGCTCAGGGAGGCTTATGGAAGATTTAAGAGAAGGATTGAGGGATCCAAAGAATACAGGGACTCCACAGGAAGACAAACAGAGTCAACTAACCTGTACCTTCAGGGACTCCCAGAGACTGAACCACCAACCAAAGAGCAAGCACAGGCTGGACTTTGGCCCCTGCACATATATAGTAGATGAACAGCTTGATCTTCATACAGGTCCCCCAAAACTGGAACAAAGGCTGTCCTTGAGTCTGTTGCCTGCCTGCCTGTGGATCCCGTGCCCCTAAATGAATGCCTTGTCTGGCCTCAGTGGGAGAGGATCCACCTAGTCACTCAGTGGCTTGATATGGGTGGGGGGGGGGTTACACCTTCCTCTTCTCAAAAGATAAGGAGAAGGTAGAATGAAATGGGGGAGGGAGGACTTGTGTGATGTGGTCCTGGGAGGACAGAAAGGGCGATATTAGTTTGTAAAATGAATAAATTTAAAAAAAAAGAAGAAGAATCTCAGTTTAGTAAATATGAGAGATAGGATAATATCCCACACTCCCCAAAATATGTCCTTTTTATAACAGTCAGAACTTAGGATTTATGACTTTCTTTTGATTTCTTACTACAAAAAAAGTCTTGAACTAGTAGTTGTTTGTTTGTTTGCTTGCTTGCTTTGGTAGTGCTTGAAGTCAAATCTAGGGCCCTAAGCATGCAAGGCAAGTCTATCTGTGTTCTCAGCTCATGAGCATGTTACATGGCTATGTCAGCTATGTTAGGATAATTACATTATTAAGATTGCAGATGGTATTAAGTTTGCTAGCAGGTTTATTTCTCGTTATATTAGGTTGGTTTCATCATAGCATCTTGATACCTATCCTAGCTTATTGGGATAATATTTTTTTCACATTGTGTAATGGTGTGTCTCTGTGTTTTCAATTGTTAATTCTGTAGGGCAAAGGACTAAATGCTGGCAGGATATTGGTTTTGTCATTTCTATGGCCCATCACCAGCCTTATATTTGTAAATACTTGTCCTTCCACACCTGCTCAGATAGCTGAAGTTCAGACAGCTCTCTATGCCTAGAGGCAATCTAGAAATGTACCAGAGATTGTCTCGATGCTGATTAGTCGCAATAAAGATCTGACAGCCAGTAGTCAGAGAAGAAAATGGAGGGCAGAACTTGCAGGCAGAGAATGATTTAAGGGGAGATTCAAGCAGAGGTGGGAGATTCAAGAAGGACATGGAGGGAGCAGAGAAACGTATAGAGCTGGCCATATGGTGGGTCACTGGCTAGTTAGGTTAAGTTTAGAGTAGCCAGGAGACTGTCCAAGTCAAAGGCCTGAGCTTTCAACTATTATAGAAGCCTCCTTGTCATTATTTATCCCTCCTAGCAAGTCCCCATATACTGGCTATTTTTATGTCAACTTGACACAAGCTCGAATCTTCAGAGAGGAGAAAACCTCATTTGAGAAAATGCCTCCATAAGATCAGGCTGCAGGTAAGTCTGTAGGGTATTTTCTTAATTAGTCATTGAAACTGAAAAGCCCAGCCCATTGTAGGTGGTGCCATCCCTGGTCTGGTGGTTTTGGGTTCTATGAGAAAAGACTGAGCAAAGCTAAGAGGAGCAAGCCAGAAAGCAGCACCCCTCCATGCCACCTCCCCTGTATCCTCATAGCCTTTCTTTTCCACTACCTCTGGTGGGTGGAGGGCTAGAAGAGGGAGTTAAAGTATTTAAGAACCCATTTTAAAAGTAAGGTTTTGAAAAAAATTCTAAGCTACACATTTGTGTGTTGGGTAGGAAAATTGGTGCTTACTCATTCTTTCTTACAGAACTCAGTCAGAGTTCACCTCTCTGGTGAGTTCTCCAGGGTTGGAAGGTGAGAAAAGACTGTCCATAGCAAAGGCCAGGGTTTGTGGAGACTTACGGTTTTTCAGGAAAGTCAGTTATATTACAGGATGTTTTCCTGAAACAGACATGGGTGAAAGGATGTTTTGCTAAAGCAAGCACGTGAATGGATTTTTGATGAAAAACACTTTACTAAATGACACCCATGTATTGGCTCATCTGACAGTGTGTTACTGAGCTCTGTTTGTTGTGACTCCAATGACAGAAATGCACCAAAAAACTTCTGCTTCTTGTCACTTCCTCGGACTCAGGCTGATGGGCATAGTGATGTCATCTGATACAGACTCACATGGAGTTTTGCTAAACAGACTCACATGGTGAGTCTCATCTGTGTAAGGACTTGTGTTTGCTATCCTGACACCACTGAGCTGGACTGCTACTATATTCGTGAAGTGTTTTCAAGTGGATGGAGCAGCCTCTGCTGATTCCTGTGAACTGAACTGCTGAGTTCCTGACAACACAGATGGGATTTGCTCCAAATAACTATTTCTAAACATGTCCAACTCCCCTGTATTCTCATAACCTTTCTTTTCCACTACCTCTGGTGGGTGGAGGGCTAGAAGGGGGAGTTAAAGTATTTAAGAACCCATTTTAAAAATAAGGTTTTGAAAAAATAAAGTCTGAGCTACACGTTTGTGTGTTGGGTAGGAAAATTGGTGCTTACTCATTCTTTCTTACAGAACTCAATCAGAGTTCACCTCTCTGGATGCTTGCCTCTGGTAGATGGTTCTTACTCCACCTCCACCCTCTCCTTCAGCAGCGCCCTCTATAGTATCCTCCAACCTTTTATCAGAGAGCTCCTCACTTGGAGGCAGGAAGCCTTATGGCTCAGTCTTTTCCAATGTCCTCAAGGCCAGACCCGTCATCACATGGTCCTCTTATCCCTTAGAAATACGCTGGTGGTACAGGAGAGATACCTCAGTGATTAAGAGCACTGGCTATTCTTACAGAGAACCCAGGTTCAATTCCCAGCATCTACAGTACAACCATATATAACTGCAGTCCTATGGGATCCAATGTCCTCTCCTGGTCTCCTGGGTTACTGCACACACATGATGCATATATGCATGCAGCAAAATCACACACTAAATAATAAAAATAATTTTTTAAATAATTTCTCTCCACCAGTGTAAGTACATGTCATTACTTAGATACCCAGCAGACATTCCCAGCCATAATCTTTGACCTTCTCAGAGGAAAAGAATAATTCAGGTTTCTAACTGTGGTTTGAATTTCTGAAACTTCTAAATGGCCAGAATTCACTCAGTATTCTCTTACAAGGATAAAAATGTCAACTTTTTCCCTCTTGCTTTTAAAGAGTTTCCAAGTTTGGTCTGACTTCAGCCAGTGTCTGTTCCCAAGCTAAACAGAGTCAGCAAAGTCCCACACAATAGTGACATGGCTGCAGTTAGGGTAAATGGAACATGCATATGAGGTCGGGAATTTTTAGGTAAGTTGCATTTTCTTTCTTGAGTGACTTAATTTCTTAGGGATATTTGCAGTCCAACTTCTCTGACTATTTGTCCAACTTCCCACGCTTTCTGTCTCATTAACAGCACATCATGTGGGAAGGGTAGGTTTTACAGGGAACCCGGTTAGTTACAAGTGACTTTAACCACCACTTCCTCCCTCTCCTTCCTCTGTATCTTATCCGAGCTTAAATTTGGAGTATGAAGGATTTCACAACTCTCCCTATTTTCCCTCTCCCCCTCTCCCTCCCTCCTTTCTCTTTTCCCCTTCTCTGTCTTCCTGTTTGCATGGCAATTTCCTTGGCCTCCTTCCTTGGGGCCAATGAACTTGCCAAGGTAAACCTGCCCTTTTCAACTCTTAATTCGGTTTGAATTGGCTTATTCCATCTAAGGAGAAAACCTATTTTTTGAAACTGTAAACAAGCCCCAATTAAATGTTTTCTTTTGTAAGAGTTGTCAGGGTCATAGTGTCTCCTCATAGCAATATAGTACTGACTAATACATTCACATACATGTACGTATGTATATGTCCATGTATACATATATGAATGTATATGTTCAAATACATTTAAATACAGTTTGCTGAGTCTTTATTGTTTGTGTGTATATGGTTTCAAGACTGACCTATTTGTTTGTTTGTTTATTTGTTTATTTTATTTTTTATTGATTTAGCTTTTCAAGACAGGATTTTTCTGTGTAAAAAGCCCTGGCTGTTCTAGAACTCACTTTGTAGACCAGGTTGACCCAGAGATATACAGGTTGTCTCTGTATTATAATAATGCTGATTTCTGAACTGGCAGAGATCCAGTTACAGGTGGGACTTTGAAATTGTTAAGCATCTCCTGTCTCAGTGTTTTGTAAATACTCCCTCTCTCACCTTCTGATTGTGTTATTAAAAAGCTGACCGACAAGATATGGAGAGGTGGACCAGTGTTTAACAGCACTGACTACTCTTCCAGAAGTCCTGAATTCAATTTCCAGCAACCAAATGGTGACTCCCAACTACCTGTAATGGGATCTGATGCCCTCTTCTGGTGTGTCTGAAGACAGTGTCAGTGTACTCATATACATAAAATAAATAATTCTTTTTAAAAAAAGAAAAAGGAAAAAAAGCTTGTGGCCTATAGCAAAGGCAGAAAGTAGAAGGAAGAACTTCTGGGAAGAGATAAGAACTCTGAGAGAGAGAAAACCGGCCACCTTCCTGGTGAGAGCACAGGGGTCCGCCCAGCCCGAGAGGTTTCTGCCTCAGGCTCCGGCAGGAGCCACCTTGGCTCCGGGACTCCGAGGAGGGCAGGCTGCACGGGTGAGGGTGTGGAATACAGAGGCCAGCAGTTTCTGGAACAGGCGAGAGCCACAGAGCTTCTGAGGCGGCGCCATCTTCACCTCCAGACAACCGGCCACCTTCCTGGCCAAAGCAACACAGCTTCTGGGAAAGATCCTGTTTTGGGCCTTCATCTTCGGCCAGGAGGAGGTCCAAACACCAGATAACTGTGCACCTTCCCTGAAAGAGGAGAGCTTGCCTGCAGAGACTGTGCTGACCACTGAAACTCAGAGGAGAGAGCTAATCTCCCACGTCTGCTGCTAGAGGGTAACAAAATCACCAGAGGAACAATCCCTAAACAAAGAAAACTATAACAACTAACTCCAGAAATTGCCAGATGGCGAAAGGTAAACGTAAGAATCCTACTAACAGAAACCAGGACCACTCACCATCATCAGAACCCAGAACGCCCACTTCGCCCAGTCCAGGGCACCCTAACACACCTGAAAAGGTAGACCTGGATTTAAAAGCATATCTCATGATGATGGTAGAGGACATAAAGAAGGAATTTAATAACTCACTTAAAGAAATACAGGAGAACACTGCTAAAGAGTTACAAGTCCTTAAAGAAAAACAGGAAAACAAACCAAACAGGTAGAAGCCCTTATAGATAAACAGGAAAACAAATCCAAACAGGTGATGGAAATGAACAAAACCATACTAGTCCTAAAAAGGGAAGTAGAAACAATAAATAAAACCCAAAGTGAGGCAACGCTGAAGATAGAAACCCTAGGAAAGAAATCTGGAACCATAGATGCCAGCATCAGCAACAGAATACAAGAGATGGAAGAGAGAATCTCAGGTGCAGAAGATTCCATAGAGAACATCGGCACAACAATCAAAGAAAATGGAAAATGCAAAAAGATCCTAACTCAAAACATTCAGGAAATCCAGGACACAATGAGAAGACCAAACCTACGGATAATAGGAGTGGATGAGAATGAAGATTTTCAACTCAAAGGACCAGCAAACATCTTCAACAAAATTATTGAAGAAAACTTCCCAAATCTAAAGAAAGAGATGCCCATGAACATACAAGAAGCCTACAGAACTCCAAATAGACTGGAACAGAAAAGAAATTCCTCCCGACACATAATAATCAGAACATCAAATGCACTAAATAAAGATAGAATACTAAAAGCAGTAAGTGAAAAAGGTCAAGTAACATATAAATGCAAGCCTATCAGAATTACACCAGATTTTTCACCAGAGACTATGAAAGCCAGAAGAGCCTGGACAGATCTTATACAGACACTAAGAGAACACAAATTCCAGCCCAGGCTACTATACCCAGCCAAACTCTCAATTACCATAGATGGAGAAACCAAAGTATTCCATGACAAAACTAAATTCACCCATTATCTCTCCACGAATCCAGCCCTTCAAAGGATAATAACAGAAAAAAACCAATACAAGGACGGGAACCACACCCTAGAAAAAACAAGAAGATAATCCCTCAACAAAACTAAAAGAAGACAGCCACAAGAACAGAATGCCAACTTTAACAACAAAAATAACAGGAAGCAACAATTACTTTTCCTTAATATCTCTTAATATCAATGGTCTCAACTCCCCAATAAAAAGACATAGTCTAACAAACTGGCTATACAAACAAGACCCAACATTTTGCTGCTTACAGGAAACTCATCTCAGAGAAAAAGACACTACCTCAAAATGAAAGGCTGGAAAACAATTTTCCAAGCAAATGGTATGAAGAAACAAGCTGGAGTAGCCATCCTAATATCTGATAAGATTGACTTCCAACCCAAAGTCATCAAAAAAGACAAGGAGGGGCACTTCATACTCATCAAAGGTAAAATTCTCCAAGAGGAACTCTCAATTCTGAATATCTATGCTCCAAATACAAGGGCAGCCACATTCATTAAAGAAACTTTAGTAAAGCTCAAAGCACACATTGCACCTCACACAATAATAGTGAGAGACTTCAACACACCACTTTCACCAATGGACAGATCATGGAAACAGAAACTAAACAGGGACACAGTGAAACTAACAGAAGTGATGAAACAAATGGACTTAACAGATATCTACAGAACATTTTATCCTAAAACAAAAGGATATACCTTCTTCTCAGCACCTCATGGTACCTTCTCTAAAATTGACCACATAATTGGTCACAAAACAAGCCTCAACATACACAAAAATATTGAAATTGTCCCATGCATCCTATCAGATCACCATGGACTAAGGCTGATCTTCAATAACATAATAAATAATAGAAAGCCAACATTCACATGGAAACTGAACAACACTCTTCTTAATGATACCTTGGTCAAGGAAGGAATAAAGAAAGAAATTAAGGACTTTTTGGAGTTTAATGAAAATGAAGCCACAACATTCCCAAACCTATGGGACACAATGAAAGCATTCCTAAGAGGAAAACTCATAGCTCTGAGTGCCTCCAAAAAGAAACTAGAGAGAGCACACATTAGCAGCTTGACAACACACCTAAAAGGTCTAGAAGAAAAGGAAGCAAATTCACCCAAGAGGAGTAGAAGGCAGGAAATAATCAAACTCAGGGGTGAAATCAACCAAGTGGAAACAAGAAGAACTATTCAAAGAATCAACCAATCAAGGAGCTGGTTCTTTGAGAAAATCAACAAGATAGATAAACCCTTAGCCAGACTCATTAGAGGGCACAGGGAAAGCATCCTAATTAACAAAATCAGAAATGAAAAGGGAGACATAACAACAGATCCTGAAGAAATCCAAAACATCATCAGATCCTTCTACAAAAGGCTATACTCAACAAAACTGGAAAACCTGGATGAAATGGACAAGTTTCTAGACAGGTACCGGGTACCAAAGCTAAATCAAGATCGGGTTAAAGATCTCAACAGTCCTATAACCCCTAAAGAAATAGAAGCAGTCATTAATAGTCTCCCAGCCAATAAAAGCCCAGGACCAGACAGGTTTAGTGCAGAGTTCTATCAGACCTTCAAAGAAGACCCAATTCCAGTTCTTCACAAACTATTCCACAAAATAGAAACGGAAGGTACTCTACCCAACTCATTCTATGAAGGCACATTTACTCTGATACCTAAACCACAAAAAGACCCAACAAAGATAGAGAACTTCAGACCAAGTTCCCTTATGAATATCGATGCAAAAATCCTCAATAAAGTTCTTGCTAACCGAATCCAAGAACACATCAAAACAATCATCCATCCTGACCAAGTAGGTTTCATCCCAGGGATGCAGGGATGGTTCAATGTATGGAAATCCATCAATGTAATCCAGTATATAAACAAACTCAAAGACAAAAACCACATGATCGTCTCGTTAGATGCTGAGAAAGCATTTGACAAAATCCAACATCCATTCATGATAAAAGTCTTGGAAAGATCAGGAATTCAAGGCCCATACCTAAACATGATAAAAGCAATCTACAGCAAACCAATAGCCAAAATCAAAGTAAATGGTGAGAAGCTGGAAGCAATCCCACTAAAATCAGGGACTAGACAAGGCTGTCCACTCTCGCCCTATCTATTCAACATTGTACTTGAAGTCCTAGCCAGAGCAATTAGACAACAAAAGGAGATCAAGGGGATACAAATTGGAAAGGAAAAAGTCAAAATATCACTTTTTGCAGATGATATGATAGTATATATAAGTGACCCTAAAAATTCCACCAGAGAACTCCTAAGCCTGATAAACAGCTTCAATAAAGTAGCTGGATATAAAATTAACTCAAACAAGTCAATGGCCTTTCTGTACACAAAGGATAAACAGGCTGAGAAAGAAATTAGGGAAACAATACCCTTCTCAATAGTCACAAATAATATAAAATACCTTGGTGTGACTCTAACTAAGGAAGTGAAAGATCTGTATGATAAGAACTTCAAGTCTCTAAAGAAAGAAATTAAAGAGGATCTCAGAAGATGGAAAGATCTCCCATGCTCATGGATTGGCAGGATCAACATTGTAAAAATGGCCATCTTGCCAAAAGCAATCTACAGATTCAATGCAATCCCCATCAAAATTCCAACTCAATTCTTCAACGAATTAGAAAGGGCAATCGGCAGATTCATCTGGAATAACAAAAAACCGAGGATAGCAAAAACTCTTCTCAAGGTTAAAAGAACATCTGGTGGAATCACCATGCCGGACCTAAAACTGTACTACAGAGCAATTGTGATCAAAACTGCATGGTACTGGTATAGTGACAGACAAGTAGACCAATGGAACAGAATTGAAGACCCAGAGATGAATCCACACACCTATGGTCACTTGATCTTTGACAAAGGAGCTAAAACCATCCAGTGGAAAAAAGACAGCATTTTCAACAAATGGTGCTGGCACAACTGGCGGTTATCATGTAGAAGAATGCGAATTGATCCATTTCTATCTCCTTATACTAAGGTCAAATCTAAGTGGATTCAGGAACTCCACATAAAACCAGAGACACTGAAACTTATAGAGGAGAAAGTAGGGAAAAGCCTCGAAGATATGGGTACAGGGGAAAAATTCCTGAATAGAACAGCAATGGCTTGTGCTGTAAGATCAAGAATCGATAAATGGGACCTCATAAAATTGCAAAGCTTCTACAAAGCAAAAGACACCGTCAATAAGACAAAAAGGCCACCAAAAGATTGGGAAAGGATCTTTACCTATCCCAAATCGGATAGGGGACTAATATCCAATATATATATAAAGAACTCAAGAAGGTGGACTCCAGAAAATCAAATAACCCCATTAAAAAATGGGGCTCAGAGTCCACAGTGCAATCTTTTTTTACCGTCAGTTTTTCTCAGAAGGTGTCTAACTGTGACTGGTAGCCAGTATAACTGCAGATCTCAGCTGGTAAACTAAGTGCTTTTATATTTGAAGTTGACTTCAGAAAGCCAATAATCAGTCCTCCTGTGAGATAGAGGCCTGGGGCTGCAGGTGGACCTCGGTTAACAGAGTGCTCACCTAGTACATACAAAGTCCTAGGTTTGATCCCAGCACGGCACACGCACCGGGGCTCACCATAGCTGGGGATACCCCATTCTCTGTATTTGATCCTACTTGCCACCCTTCATTTTACCTAGAATCCCAGACAGTCCCCCAAATTTCCTCCATCCCTACTCAGCAGACCTCTCTGTCCCTGCCTGGGGTATCCCATAATGGGCACACACCTGCTCCATTCCCTGTGAGCCAAGCAGTCAGTCATGATCAGGGCTCTAGTCAAGTGTGTTCCAAGACTCCAAGCCCAGTCACTGTACACTCCATAGAATGAAATTCTAAAGAGCGGTTCTTCCACGCCCTGCCCAAATGAAGGCAGTTGCAGCTGCTGTCAGGACTGAGCTGCCCATCTCCCCACCCCTAATCCAAAATAGCTTCTGGGAAATTGTTGGTGAGACCAAGTGGTGGCAGGTTTCTTCACTTGTCTGATACGTTTAGCGCATGAATCAACAGGACGAACTGTTTTGTCATTGTTCCCAACCGGCCTTTACTGAGCACAGACACAAACAATGCCTAATCCTGCACAGTGCAGGGGACAGATGGTAAAACAGTCACTGGGCCAACAGAAACTTATTGTTCAATGGCTGATGCAGATTTCAGTTTAATCAAATAATGAGGTACCAAAGGCACCGTGTGTAGCTTTATTTATTTACTCAATCAGAAAGATAATCAGGTGCAGCGTGGGAAATCAAAGCAAGCTGCCCTGATTGGCTGCAGTCAGAGAACACTTCTGGACTTGAAGGGGGGCTTGAATGGAGCCTCTCAAGATGTCGCGAGTGACGCAGGGTAGTAGGGTGGGCAAACCAGGGAAAACAATGCGGTTCCAAGCAACATGGGAACATGGGAACAGCTGTGTGGACCCCACTGCCCGAGCAACTACTTAGCACACTTCAGGCGATTGGAGTTCGAAATCTGCAGCAGAAAGGAAGGAAGGCTTTATTGCTCTTCCTATGAGGGGGGGGGGAGATGGTGGACCCCGCCTTGATTTGCATACCTTCTCCGAGGTACATTTGCATATCAAGAGCTCTGGCAACCAGGCCCAAATAAATAATCAGCTTCATCTTTTAACCTTAGAGCAGGTCTTAGGGCTTTGTCATTTTTCTGAAATTTTAAAATAAGGAACACCTGCTGTCTTCCAGCCCAAAGCTTCAGTTTTGAAATAAGCCTTTGGAGCTAAAAGATGAACGAATTCTTATAGCTACAAATTCCCTGACTAAATCAGAACCAGTCACTCTTCTGCAAAAAAACCCACTGAACATCTGGCCACAGATGTCTGTCTGTCCAGACTATAATAAAGAACTGAAAGGGGGGCTGGTGAGATGGCTCAGTGGGTAAGAGCACTGACTGCTCTTCTGAAGGTCCTGAGTTCAAACCCCAGCAAGCACATGGTGGCTCACAACCACCTGTAATGAGATCTGGTGCCCTCTTCTGAAGACAGCTACAGTGTACTTACATATAGTAATAAATAAATCTTTGGGCTGAACCGGAGCAAGTGGGGCCAACTAGAGTGAGCAGAGGACCTAAATTCAATTCCCAACAACCACATGAAGGTCCACAACCATATGAACAGCTACAGTGTACTCATATACATAAAATAAATAAATAAATATTTTTTAAAAAAGAAGAAGAACTGAAAGACTGAGTGTGTAGTTCAGTTAGTAGAGCTGAGTCTGCCGGGTAGGCACAAAATCCTGGGCTCCATCCCTGTGCTAGATAAAACCCATTTGACATGTAATTGTAACCCCAGCACCTAGGAGATAAGAGGCAGGAAGTTCTTATGTTCAAGGTTGTCCTCAGCTATACAGTAAGTTGGAAGCCAACCTGGGTTACATAAAATTCTGCCTCAAAAAAAAAAAAAAAAAAAAAAAAAAGAAAAAGAAAAAGAAAAGAAAACAAGCAAATATAGCTGCAAATGGCCCCTATGTCAGCAGCATATGGCAGAGATGCCTGAGCCCCTGTGTTTATTGCACCATGACTTGAAGCAGCTAAGTTAAGACATTGGATGGAGAGGAGTATGGATTCCCTCTAAGGAGCATCCTAGGGATGTGACTCAGAGCACCTGTCCTGGGACAGAGCAACCAGCACCCTCAACCTTAGGTGCCCATCACCTAAGGAATGGATAAAGAGAGAGATGCATAGATGACACAGGTCCTTCCTTCACAGACAGCAGCCACTGCCTTCTTCTTCTCATAGGCCCTGGACATTGAGCTGAGAGGATTCCCCAATTCTCTGACCTCTGAGCAGACAGCTAGTCCCCACCTCAGCCATGCATGACAGTGCACACCTGTAACTCAAGCCATGCATGACAGCACACCTGCAACCTCAGCCATGTATGACAGTGCACACCTGTAACTCAAGCCATGCATGACAGCGCACACCTGTAGCTTCAGCCCTGGGAGGTAGGGGAAGGGAAGAGTGGCCAGATGCAGGTGAGTTCTAGGCTAGCTTGATTTTCACCTTGAGAGTTCCAGGCCAGCATGGGCTACATAGTGAGGTTCTATCTCAAAGCAAATAGAAAATTAATTAATTAATTAATTAATTGCAATTTCCACAACTATACAGTCTTCCAGGGAAGGGGTTGGAGAGAAGAGGGAAAGCATCAATGTAGTGGGTGCCTCTCAACTCAAGTGCTTCGAAACCTCAGCAGAGGGACCTAATCTTCTAAGAGAGTCAGAAGAGAATTC